>NW_027637344.1:0-92091 GCF_951216825.1 Electrona antarctica | reverse complement strand
CCCTACATCCTTCCTGTAGCTGCTCAGACTCTGCTTCTCTGCCCCCAGCCAAGCTTATAGGCCTGCAGAGTGTCTAGTTTTGAAGATACAGACTCTGCTAAGCAAAAGTGAACAGGGCCAAACTGGGCTTATTTCGCTGTGAAAGTGACATTTAGGCACGGAGTTGGAAAACCTTGTCTGAACCCCTCCATCCTTCCTGTAGCTGCTCAGACTCTGCTTCTCTGCCCCCAGCCAAGCTTATAGGCCTGCAGAGTGTCTAGTTTTGAAGATACAGACTCTGCTAAGCAAAAGTGAACAGGGCCAAACTGGGCTTATTTCGCTGTGAAAGTGACATTTAGGCACGGAGTTGGAAAACCTTGTCTGAACCCCTCCATCCTTCCTGTAGCTGCTCAGACTCTGCTTCTCTGCCCCCAGCCAAGCTTATAGGCCTGCAGAGTGTCTAGTTTTGAAGATACAGACTCTGCTAAGCAAAAGTGAACAGGGCCAAACTGGGCTTATTTCGCTGTGAAAGTGACATTTAGGCACGGAGTTGGAAAACCTTGTCTGAACCCCTCCATCCTTCCTGTAGCTGCTCAGACTCTGCTTCTCTGCCCCCAGCCAAGCTTATAGGCCTGCAGAGTGTCTAGTTTTGAAGATACAGACTCTGCTAAGCAAAAGTGAACAGGGCCAAACTGGGCTTATTTCGCTGTGAAAGTGACATTTAGGCACGGAGTTGGAAAACCTTGTCTGAACCCCTCCATCCTTCCTGTAGCTGCTCAGACTCTGCTTCTCTGCCCCCAGCCAAGCTTATAGGCCTGCAGAGTGTCTAGTTTTGAAGATACAGACTCTGCTAAGCAAAAGTGAACAGGGCCAAACTGGGCTTATTTCGCTGTGAAAGTGACATTTAGGCACGGAGTTGGAAAACCTTGTCTGAACCCCTCCATCCTTCCTGTAGCTGCTCAGACTCTGCTTCTCTGCCCCCAGCCAAGCTTATAGGCCTGCAGAGTGTCTAGTTTTGAAGATACAGACTCTGCTAAGCAAAAGTGAACAGGGCCAAACTGGGCTTATTTCGCTGTGAAAGTGACATTTAGGCACGGAGTTGGAAAACCTTGTCTGAACCCCTCCATCCTTCCTGTAGCTGCTCAGACTCTGCTTCTCTGCCCCCAGCCAAGCTTATAGGCCTGCAGAGTGTCTAGTTTTGAAGATACAGACTCTGCTAAGCAAAAGTGAACAGGGCCAAACTGGGCTTATTTCGCTGTGAAAGTGACATTTAGGCACGGAGTTGGAAAACCTTGTCTGAACCCCTCCATCCTTCCTGTAGCTGCTCAGACTCTGCTTCTCTGCCCCCAGCCAAGCTTATAGGCCTGCAGAGTGTCTAGTTTTGAAGATACAGACTCTGCTAAGCAAAAGTGAACAGGGCCAAACTGGGCTTATTTCGCTGTGAAAGTGACATTTAGGCACGGAGTTGGAAAACCTTGTCTGAACCCCTCCATCCTTCCTGTAGCTGCTCAGACTCTGCTTCTCTGCCCCCAGCCAAGCTTATAGGCCTGCAGAGTGTCTAGTTTTGAAGATACAGACTCTGCTAAGCAAAAGTGAACAGGGCCAAACTGGGCTTATTTCGCTGTGAAAGTGACATTTAGGCACGGAGTTGGAAAACCTTGTCTGAACCCCTCCATCCTTCCTGTAGCTGCTCAGACTCTGCTTCTCTGCCCCCAGCCAAGCTTATAGGCCTGCAGAGTGTCTAGTTTTGAAGATACAGACTCTGCTAAGCAAAAGTGAACAGGGCCAAACTGGGCTTATTTCGCTGTGAAAGTGACATTTAGGCACGGAGTTGGAAAACCTTGTCTGAACCCCTCCATCCTTCCTGTAGCTGCTCAGACTCTGCTTCTCTGCCCCCAGCCAAGCTTATAGGCCTGCAGAGTGTCTAGTTTTGAAGATACAGACTCTGCTAAGCAAAAGTGAACAGGGCCAAACTGGGCTTATTTCGCTGTGAAAGTGACATTTAGGCACGGAGTTGGAAAACCTTGTCTGAACCCCTCCATCCTTCCTGTAGCTGCTCAGACTCTGCTTCTCTGCCCCCAGCCAAGCTTATAGGCCTGCAGAGTGTCTAGTTTTGAAGATACAGACTCTGCTAAGCAAAAGTGAACAGGGCCAAACTGGGCTTATTTCGCTGTGAAAGTGACATTTAGGCACGGAGTTGGAAAACCTTGTCTGAACCCCTCCATCCTTCCTGTAGCTGCTCAGACTCTGCTTCTCTGCCCCCAGCCAAGCTTATAGGCCTGCAGAGTGTCTAGTTTTGAAGATACAGACTCTGCTAAGCAAAAGTGAACAGGGCCAAACTGGGCTTATTTCGCTGTGAAAGTGACATTTAGGCACGGAGTTGGAAAACCTTGTCTGAACCCCTCCATCCTTCCTGTAGCTGCTCAGACTCTGCTTCTCTGCCCCCAGCCAAGCTTATAGGCCTGCAGAGTGTCTAGTTTTGAAGATACAGACTCTGCTAAGCAAAAGTGAACAGGGCCAAACTGGGCTTATTTCGCTGTGAAAGTGACATTTAGGCACGGAGTTGGAAAACCTTGTCTGAACCCCTCCATCCTTCCTGTAGCTGCTCAGACTCTGCTTCTCTGCCCCCAGCCAAGCTTATAGGCCTGCAGAGTGTCTAGTTTTGAAGATACAGACTCTGCTAAGCAAAAGTGAACAGGGCCAAACTGGGCTTATTTCGCTGTGAAAGTGACATTTAGGCACGGAGTTGGAAAACCTTGTCTGAACCCCTCCATCCTTCCTGTAGCTGCTCAGACTCTGCTTCTCTGCCCCCAGCCAAGCTTATAGGCCTGCAGAGTGTCTAGTTTTGAAGATACAGACTCTGCTAAGCAAAAGTGAACAGGGCCAAACTGGGCTTATTTCGCTGTGAAATTTCGATGTCACTTTCACAGCGAAATAAGCCCAGTTTGGCCCTGTTCACTTTTGCTTAGCAGAGTCTGTATCTTCAAAACTAGACACTCTGCAGGCCTATAAGCTTGGCTGGGGGCAGAGAAGCAGAGTCTGAGCAGCTACAGGAAGGATGGAGGGGTTCAGACAAGGTTTTCCAACTCCGTGCCTAAATGTCACTTTCACAGCGAAATAAGCCCAGTTTGGCCCTGTTCACTTTTGCTTAGCAGAGTCTGTATCTTCAAAACTAGACACTCTGCAGGCCTATAAGCTTGGCTGGGGGCAGAGAAGCAGAGTCTGAGCAGCTACAGGAAGGATGGAGGGGTTCAGACAAGGTTTTCCAACTCCGTGCCTAAATGTCACTTTCACAGCGAAATAAGCCCAGTTTGGCCCTGTTCACTTTTGCTTAGCAGAGTCTGTATCTTCAAAACTAGACACTCTGCAGGCCTATAAGCTTGGCTGGGGGCAGAGAAGCAGAGTCTGAGCAGCTACAGGAAGGATGGAGGGGTTCAGACAAGGTTTTCCAACTCCGTGCCTAAATGTCACTTTCACAGCGAAATAAGCCCAGTTTGGCCCTGTTCACTTTTGCTTAGCAGAGTCTGTATCTTCAAAACTAGACACTCTGCAGGCCTATAAGCTTGGCTGGGGGCAGAGAAGCAGAGTCTGAGCAGCTACAGGAAGGATGGAGGGGTTCAGACAAGGTTTTCCAACTCCGTGCCTAAATGTCACTTTCACAGCGAAATAAGCCCAGTTTGGCCCTGTTCACTTTTGCTTAGCAGAGTCTGTATCTTCAAAACTAGACACTCTGCAGGCCTATAAGCTTGGCTGGGGGCAGAGAAGCAGAGTCTGAGCAGCTACAGGAAGGATGGAGGGGTTCAGACAAGGTTTTCCAACTCCGTGCCTAAATGTCACTTTCACAGCGAAATAAGCCCAGTTTGGCCCTGTTCACTTTTGCTTAGCAGAGTCTGTATCTTCAAAACTAGACACTCTGCAGGCCTATAAGCTTGGCTGGGGGCAGAGAAGCAGAGTCTGAGCAGCTACAGGAAGGATGGAGGGGTTCAGACAAGGTTTTCCAACTCCGTGCCTAAATGTCACTTTCACAGCGAAATAAGCCCAGTTTGGCCCTGTTCACTTTTGCTTAGCAGAGTCTGTATCTTCAAAACTAGACACTCTGCAGGCCTATAAGCTTGGCTGGGGGCAGAGAAGCAGAGTCTGAGCAGCTACAGGAAGGATGGAGGGGTTCAGACAAGGTTTTCCAACTCCGTGCCTAAATGTCACTTTCACAGCGAAATAAGCCCAGTTTGGCCCTGTTCACTTTTGCTTAGCAGAGTCTGTATCTTCAAAACTAGACACTCTGCAGGCCTATAAGCTTGGCTGGGGGCAGAGAAGCAGAGTCTGAGCAGCTACAGGAAGGATGGAGGGGTTCAGACAAGGTTTTCCAACTCCGTGCCTAAATGTCACTTTCACAGCGAAATAAGCCCAGTTTGGCCCTGTTCACTTTTGCTTAGCAGAGTCTGTATCTTCAAAACTAGACACTCTGCAGGCCTATAAGCTTGGCTGGGGGCAGAGAAGCAGAGTCTGAGCAGCTACAGGAAGGATGGAGGGGTTCAGACAAGGTTTTCCAACTCCGTGCCTAAATGTCACTTTCACAGCGAAATAAGCCCAGTTTGGCCCTGTTCACTTTTGCTTAGCAGAGTCTGTATCTTCAAAACTAGACACTCTGCAGGCCTATAAGCTTGGCTGGGGGCAGAGAAGCAGAGTCTGAGCAGCTACAGGAAGGATGGAGGGGTTCAGACAAGGTTTTCCAACTCCGTGCCTAAATGTCACTTTCACAGCGAAATAAGCCCAGTTTGGCCCTGTTCACTTTTGCTTAGCAGAGTCTGTATCTTCAAAACTAGACACTCTGCAGGCCTATAAGCTTGGCTGGGGGCAGAGAAGCAGAGTCTGAGCAGCTACAGGAAGGATGGAGGGGTTCAGACAAGGTTTTCCAAGTCCGTGCCTAAATGTCACTTTCACAGCGAAATAAGCCCAGTTTGGCCCTGTTCACTTTTGCTTAGCAGAGTCTGTATCTTCAAAACTAGACACTCTGCAGGCCTATATCAGCCCAATATCAATATCAGCCCAATATCAATATCAGCCCAATATCAGCATCAGCCCAATATCAGCATCAGCCCAATATCAGCATCAGCCCAATATCAGCATCAGCCCAATATCAGCATCAGCCCAATATCAGCATCAGCCCAATATCAGCATCAGCCCAATATCAGCATCAGCCCAATATCAGCATCAGCCCAATATCAGCATCAGCCCAATATCAGCATCAGCCCAATATCAGCATCAGCCCAATATCAGCATCAGCCCAATATCAGCATCAGCCCAATATCAGCATCAGCCCAATATCAGCATCAGCCCAATATCAGCATCAGCCCAATATCAGCATCAGCCCAATATCAGCATCAGCCCAATATCAGCATCAGCCCAATATCAGCATCAGCCCAATATCAGCATCAGCCCAATATCAGCATCAGCCCAATATCAGCATCAGCCCAATATCAGCATCAGCCCAATATCAGCATCAGCCCAATATCAGCATCAGCCCAATATCAGCATCAGCCCAATATCAGCATCAGCCCAATATCAGCATCAGCCCAATATCAGCATCAGCCCAATATCAGCATCAGCCCAATATCAGCATCAGCCCAATATCAGCATCAGCCCAATATCAGCATCAGCCCAATATCAGCATCAGCCCAATATCAGCATCAGCCCAATATCAGCATCAGCCCAATATCAGCATCAGCCCAATATCAGCATCAGCCCAATATCAGCATCAGCCCAATATCATCATCAGCCCAATATCAGCATCAGCCCAATATCAGCATCAGCCCAATATCAGCATCAGCCCAATATCAGCATCAGCCCAATATCAGCATCAGCCCAATATCAGCATCAGCCCAATATCAGCATCAGCCCAATATCAGCATCAGCCCAATATCAGCATCAGCCCAATATCAGCATCAGCCCAATATCAGCATCAGCCCAATATCAGCATCAGCCCAATATCAGCATCAGCCCTAGACACTCTGCAGGCCTATAAGCTTGGCTGGGGGCAGAGAAGCAGCCCAATATGATATAATATCAGCTGATGCTGATATTGGGCTGATGCTGATATTGGGCTGATGCTGATATTGGGCTGATGCTGATATTGGGCTGATGCTGATATTGGGCTGATGCTGATATTGGGCTGATGCTGATATTGGGCTGATGCTGATATTGGGCTGATGCTGATATTGGGCTGATGCTGATATTGGGCTGATGCTGATATTGGGCTGATGCTGATATTGGGCTGATGCTGATATTGGGCTGATGCTGATATTGGGCTGATGCTGATATTGGGCTGATGCTGATATTGGGCTGATGCTGATATTGGGCTGATGCTGATATTGGGCTGATGCTGATATTGGGCTGATGCTGATATTGGGCTGATGCTGATATTGGGCTGATGCTGATATTGGGCTGATGCTGATATTGGGCTGATGCTGATATTGGGCTGATGCTGATATTGGGCTGATGCTGATATTGGGCTGATGCTGATATTGGGCTGATGCTGATATTGGGCTGATGCTGATATTGGGCTGATGCTGATATTGGGCTGATGCTGATATTGGGCTGATGCTGATATTGGGCTGATGCTGATATTGGGCTGATGCTGATATTGGGCTGATGCTGATATTGGGCTGATGCTGATATTGGGCTGATGCTGATATTGGGCTGATGCTGATATTGGGCTGATGCTGATATCGGGCTGATGCTGATATCGGGCTGATGCTGATATCGGGCTGATGCTGATATCGGGCTGATGCTGATATTGGGCTGATGCTGATATTGGGCTGATGCTGATATTGGGCTGATGCTGATATTGGGCTGATGCTGATATTGGGCTGATGCTGATATTGGGCTGATGCTGATATTGGGCTGATGCTGATATTGGGCTGATGCTGATATTGGGCTGATGCTGATATTGGGCTGATGCTGATATTGGGCTGATGCTGATATTGGGCTGATGCTGATATTGGGCTGATGCTGATATTGGGCTGATGCTGATATTGGGCTGATGCTGATATTGGGCTGATGCTGATATTGGGCTGATGCTGATATTGGGCTGATGCTGATATTGGGCTGATGCTGATATTGGGCTGATGCTGATATTGGGCTGATGCTGATATTGGGCTGATGCTGATATTGGGCTGATGCTGATATTGGGCTGATGCTGATATTGGGCTGATGCTGATATTGGGCTGATGCTGATATTGGGCTGATGCTGATATTGGGCTGATGCTGATATTGGGCTGATGCTGATATTGGGCTGATGCTGATATTGGGCTGATGCTGATATTGGGCTGATGCTGATATTGGGCTGATGCTGATATTGGGCTGATGCTGATATTGGGCTGATGCTGATATTGGGCTGATGCTGATATTGGGCTGATGCTGATATTGGGCTGATGCTGATATTGGGCTGATGCTGATATTGGGCTGATGCTGATATTGGGCTGATGCTGATATTGGGCTGATGCTGATATTGGGCTGATGCTGATATTGGGCTGATGCTGATATTGGGCTGATGCTGATATTGGGCTGATGCTGATATTGGGCTGATGCTGATATTGGGCTGATGCTGATATTGGGCTGATGCTGATATTGGGCTGATGCTGATATTGGGCTGATATTGATATTGGGCTGATATTGATATTGGGCTGATATAGGCCTGCAGAGTGTCTAGTTTTGAAGATACAGACTCTGCTAAGCAAAAGTGAACAGGGCCAAACTGGGCTTATTTCGCTGTGAAAGTGACATTTAGGCACGGACTTGGAAAACCTTGTCTGAACCCCTCCATCCTTCCTGTAGCTGCTCAGACTCTGCTTCTCTGCCCCCAGCCAAGCTTATAGGCCTGCAGAGTGTCTAGTTTTGAAGATACAGACTCTGCTAAGCAAAAGTGAACAGGGCCAAACTGGGCTTATTTCGCTGTGAAAGTGACATTTAGGCACGGAGTTGGAAAACCTTGTCTGAACCCCTCCATCCTTCCTGTAGCTGCTCAGACTCTGCTTCTCTGCCCCCAGCCAAGCTTATAGGCCTGCAGAGTGTCTAGTTTTGAAGATACAGACTCTGCTAAGCAAAAGTGAACAGGGCCAAACTGGGCTTATTTCGCTGTGAAAGTGACATTTAGGCACGGAGTTGGAAAACCTTGTCTGAACCCCTCCATCCTTCCTGTAGCTGCTCAGACTCTGCTTCTCTGCCCCCAGCCAAGCTTATAGGCCTGCAGAGTGTCTAGTTTTGAAGATACAGACTCTGCTAAGCAAAAGTGAACAGGGCCAAACTGGGCTTATTTCGCTGTGAAAGTGACATTTAGGCACGGAGTTGGAAAACCTTGTCTGAACCCCTCCATCCTTCCTGTAGCTGCTCAGACTCTGCTTCTCTGCCCCCAGCCAAGCTTATAGGCCTGCAGAGTGTCTAGTTTTGAAGATACAGACTCTGCTAAGCAAAAGTGAACAGGGCCAAACTGGGCTTATTTCGCTGTGAAAGTGACATTTAGGCACGGAGTTGGAAAACCTTGTCTGAACCCCTCCATCCTTCCTGTAGCTGCTCAGACTCTGCTTCTCTGCCCCCAGCCAAGCTTATAGGCCTGCAGAGTGTCTAGTTTTGAAGATACAGACTCTGCTAAGCAAAAGTGAACAGGGCCAAACTGGGCTTATTTCGCTGTGAAAGTGACATTTAGGCACGGAGTTGGAAAACCTTGTCTGAACCCCTCCATCCTTCCTGTAGCTGCTCAGACTCTGCTTCTCTGCCCCCAGCCAAGCTTATAGGCCTGCAGAGTGTCTAGTTTTGAAGATACAGACTCTGCTAAGCAAAAGTGAACAGGGCCAAACTGGGCTTATTTCGCTGTGAAAGTGACATTTAGGCACGGAGTTGGAAAACCTTGTCTGAACCCCTCCATCCTTCCTGTAGCTGCTCAGACTCTGCTTCTCTGCCCCCAGCCAAGCTTATAGGCCTGCAGAGTGTCTAGTTTTGAAGATACAGACTCTGCTAAGCAAAAGTGAACAGGGCCAAACTGGGCTTATTTCGCTGTGAAAGTGACATTTAGGCACGGAGTTGGAAAACCTTGTCTGAACCCCTCCATCCTTCCTGTAGCTGCTCGGACTCTGCTTCTCTGCCCCCAGCCAAGCTTATAGGCCTGCAGAGTGTCTAGTTTTGAAGATACAGACTCTGCTAAGCAAAAGTGAACAGGGCCAAACTGGGCTTATTTCGCTGTGAAAGTGACATTTAGGCACGGAGTTGGAAAACCTTGTCTGAACCCCTCCATCCTTCCTGTAGCTGCTCAGACTCTGCTTCTCTGCCCCCAGCCAAGCTTATAGGCCTGCAGAGTGTCTAGTTTTGAAGATACAGACTCTGCTAAGCAAAAGTGAACAGGGCCAAACTGGGCTTATTTCGCTGTGAAAGTGACATTTAGGCACGGAGTTGGAAAACCTTGTCTGAACCCCTCCATCCTTCCTGTAGCTGCTCAGACTCTGCTTCTCTGCCCCCAGCCAAGCTTATAGGCCTGCAGAGTGTCTAGTTTTGAAGATACAGACTCTGCTAAGCAAAAGTGAACAGGGCCAAACTGGGCTTATTTCGCTGTGAAAGTGACATTTAGGCACGGAGTTGGAAAACCTTGTCTGAACCCCTCCATCCTTCCTGTAGCTGCTCAGACTCTGCTTCTCTGCCCCCAGCCAAGCTTATAGGCCTGCAGAGTGTCTAGTTTTGAAGATACAGACTCTGCTAAGCAAAAGTGAACAGGGCCAAACTGGGCTTATTTCGCTGTGAAAGTGACATTTAGGCACGGAGTTGGAAAACCTTGTCTGAACCCCTCCATCCTTCCTGTAGCTGCTCAGACTCTGCTTCTCTGCCCCCAGCCAAGCTTATAGGCCTGCAGAGTGTCTAGTTTTGAAGATACAGACTCTGCTAAGCAAAAGTGAACAGGGCCAAACTGGGCTTATTTCGCTGTGAAAGTGACATTTAGGCACGGAGTTGGAAAACCTTGTCTGAACCCCTCCATCCTTCCTGTAGCTGCTCAGACTCTGCTTCTCTGCCCCCAGCCAAGCTTATAGGCCTGCAGAGTGTCTAGTTTTGAAGATACAGACTCTGCTAAGCAAAAGTGAACAGGGCCAAACTGGGCTTATTTCGCTGTGAAAGTGACATCGAAATTTCACAGCGAAATAAGCCCAGTTTGGCCCTGTTCACTTTTGCTTAGCAGAGTCTGTATCTTCAAAACTAGACACTCTGCAGGCCTATAAGCTTGGCTGGGGGCAGAGAAGCAGAGTCTGAGCAGCTACAGGAAGGATGGAGGGGTTCAGACAAGGTTTTCCAACTCCGTGCCTAAATGTCACTTTCACAGCGAAATAAGCCCAGTTTGGCCCTGTTCACTTTTGCTTAGCAGAGTCTGTATCTTCAAAACTAGACACTCTGCAGGCCTATAAGCTTGGCTGGGGGCAGAGAAGCAGAGTCTGAGCAGCTACAGGAAGGATGGAGGGGTTCAGACAAGGTTTTCCAACTCCGTGCCTAAATGTCACTTTCACAGCGAAATAAGCCCAGTTTGGCCCTGTTCACTTTTGCTTAGCAGAGTCTGTATCTTCAAAACTAGACACTCTGCAGGCCTATAAGCTTGGCTGGGGGCAGAGAAGCAGAGTCTGAGCAGCTACAGGAAGGATGGAGGGGTTCAGACAAGGTTTTCCAACTCCGTGCCTAAATGTCACTTTCACAGCGAAATAAGCCCAGTTTGGCCCTGTTCACTTTTGCTTAGCAGAGTCTGTATCTTCAAAACTAGACACTCTGCAGGCCTATAAGCTTGGCTGGGGGCAGAGAAGCAGAGTCTGAGCAGCTACAGGAAGGATGGAGGGGTTCAGACAAGGTTTTCCAACTCCGTGCCTAAATGTCACTTTCACAGCGAAATAAGCCCTGTTTGGCCCTGTTCACTTTTGCTTAGCAGAGTCTGTATCTTCAAAACTAGACACTCTGCAGGCCTATAAGCTTGGCTGGGGCAGAGAAGCAGAGTCTGAGCAGCTACAGGAAGGATGGAGGGGTTCAGACAAGGTTTTCCAACTCCGTGCCTAAATGTCACTTTCACAGCGAAATAAGCCCAGTTTGGCCCTGTTCACTTTTGCTTAGCAGAGTCTGTATCTTCAAAACTAGACACTCTGCAGGCCTATAAGCTTGGCTGGGGGCAGAGAAGCAGAGTCTGAGCAGCTACAGGAAGGATGGAGGGGTTCAGACAAGGTTTTCCAACTCCGTGCCTAAATGTCACTTTCACAGCGAAATAAGCCCAGTTTGGCCCTGTTCACTTTTGCTTAGCAGAGTCTGTATCTTCAAAACTAGACACTCTGCAGGCCTATAAGCTTGGCTGGGGGCAGAGAAGCAGAGTCTGAGCAGCTACAGGAAGGATGGAGGGGTTCAGACAAGGTTTTCCAACTCCGTGCCTAAATGTCACTTTCACAGCGAAATAAGCCCAGTTTGGCCCTGTTCACTTTTGCTTAGCAGAGTCTGTATCTTCAAAACTAGACACTCTGCAGGCCTATAAGCTTGGCTGGGGGCAGAGAAGCAGAGTCTGAGCAGCTACAGGAAGGATGGAGGGGTTCAGACAAGGTTTTCCAACTCCGTGCCTAAATGTCACTTTCACAGCGAAATAAGCCCAGTTTGGCCCTGTTCACTTTTGCTTAGCAGAGTCTGTATCTTCAAAACTAGACACTCTGCAGGCCTATAAGCTTGGCTGGGGGCAGAGAAGCAGAGTCTGAGCAGCTACAGGAAGGATGGAGGGGTTCAGACAAGGTTTTCCAACTCCGTGCCTAAATGTCACTTTCACAGCGAATAAGCCCAGTTTGGCCCTGTTCACTTTTGCTTAGCAGAGTCTGTATCTTCAAAACTAGACACTCTGCAGGCCTATAAGCTTGGCTGGGGGCAGAGAAGCAGAGTCTGAGCAGCTACAGGAAGGATGGAGGGGGTTCAGACAAGGTTTCCAATATCAGCATCAGCCCAATATCAGCATCAGCCCAATATCAGCATCAGCCCAATATCAGCATCAGCCCAATATCAGCATCAGCCCAATATCAGCATCAGCCCAATATCAGCATCAGCCCAATATCAGCATCAGCCCAATATCAGCATCAGCCCAATATCAGCATCAGCCCAATATCAGCATCAGCCCAATATCAGCATCAGCCCAATATCAGCAATCAGCCCAATATCAGCATCAGCCCAATATCAGCATCAGCCCAATATCAGCATCAGCCCAATATCAGCATCAGCCCAATATCAGCATCAGCCCAATATCAGCATCAGCCCAATATCAGCATCAGCCCAATATCAGCATCAGCCCAATATCAGCATCAGCCCAATATCAGCATCAGCCCAATATCAGCATCAGCCCAATATCAGCATCAGCCCAATATCAGCATCAGCCCAATATCAGCATCAGCCCAATATCAGCATCAGCCCAATATCAGCATCAGCCCAATATCAGCATCAGCCCAATATCAGCATCAGCCCAATATCAGCATCAGCCCAATATCAGCATCAGCCCAATATCAGCATCAGCCCAATATCAGCATCAGCCCAATATCAGCATCAGCCCAATATCAGCATCAGCCCAATATCAGCATCAGCCCAATATCAGCATCAGCCCAATATCAGCATCAGCCCAATATCAGCATCAGCCCAATATCAGCATCAGCCCAATATCAGCATCAGCCCAATATCAGCATCAGCCCAATATCAGCATCAGCCCAATATCAGCATCAGCCCAATATCAGCATCAGCCCAATATCAGCATCAGCCCAATATCAGCATCAGCCCAATATCAGCATCAGCCCAATATCAGCATCAGCCCAATATCAGCATCAGCCCAATATCAGCATCAGCCCAATATCAGCATCAGCCCAATATCAGCATCAGCCCAATATCAGCATCAGCCCAATATCAGCATCAGCCCAATATCAGCATCAGCCCAATATCAGCATCAGCCCTAGACACTCTGCAGGCCTATAAGCTTGGCTGGGGGCAGAGAAGCAGCCCAATATGATATAATATCAGCTGATGCTGATATTGGGCTGATGCTGATATTGGGCTGATGCTGATATTGGGCTGATGCTGATATTGGGCTGATGCTGATATTGGGCTGATGCTGATATTGGGCTGATGCTGATATTGGGCTGATGCTGATATTGGGCTGATGCTGATATTGGGCTGATGCTGATATTGGGCTGATGCTGATATTGGGCTGATGCTGATATTGGGCTGATGCTGATATTGGGCTGATGCTGATATTGGGCTGATGCTGATATTGGGCTGATGCTGATATTGGGCTGATGCTGATATTGGGCTGATGCTGATATTGGGCTGATGCTGATATTGGGCTGATGCTGATATTGGGCTGATGCTGATATTGGGCTGATGCTGATATTGGGCTGATGCTGATATTGGGCTGATGCTGATATTGGGCTGATGCTGATATTGGGCTGATGCTGATATTGGGCTGATGCTGATATTGGGCTGATGCTGATATTGGGCTGATGCTGATATTGGGCTGATGCTGATATTGGGCTGATGCTGATATTGGGCTGATGCTGATATTGGGCTGATGCTGATATTGGGCTGATGCTGATATTGGGCTGATGCTGATATTGGGCTGATGCTGATATTGGGCTGATGCTGATATTGGGCTGATGCTGATATTGGGCTGATGCTGATATTGGGCTGATGCTGATATTGGGCTGATGCTGATATTGGGCTGATGCTGATATTGGGCTGATGCTGATATTGGGCTGATGCTGATATTGGGCTGATGCTGATATTGGGCTGATGCTGATATTGGGCTGATGCTGATATTGGGCTGATGCTGATATTGGGCTGATGCTGATATTGGGCTGATGCTGATATTGGGCTGATGCTGATATTGGGCTGATGCTGATATTGGGCTGATGCTGATATTGGGCTGATGCTGATATTGGGCTGATGCTGATATTGGGCTGATGCTGATATTGGGCTGATGCTGATATTGGGCTGATGCTGATATTGGGCTGATGCTGATATTGGGCTGATGCTGATATTGGGCTGATGCTGATATTGGGCTGATGCTGATATTGGGCTGATGCTGATATTGGGCTGATGCTGATATTGGGCTGATGCTGATATTGGGCTGATGCTGATATTGGGCTGATGCTGATATTGGGCTGATGCTGATATTGGGCTGATGCTGATATTGGGCTGATGCTGATATTGGGCTGATGCTGATATTGGGCTGATGCTGATATTGGGCTGATGCTGATATTGGGCTGATGCTGATATTGGGCTGATGCTGATATTGGGCTGATGCTGATATTGGGCTGATGCTGATATTGGGCTGATGCTGATATTGGGCTGATGCTGATATTGGGCTGATGCTGATATTGGGCTGATGCTGATATTGGGCTGATGCTGATATTGGGCTGATGCTGATATTGGGCTGATGCTGATATTGGGCTGATGCTGATATTGGGCTGATGCTGATATTGGGCTGATGCTGATATTGGGCTGATGCTGATATTGGGCTGATGCTGATATTGGGCTGATGCTGATATTGGGCTGATGCTGATATTGGGCTGATGCTGATATTGGGCTGATGCTGATATTGGGCTGATGCTGATATTGGGCTGATGCTGATATTGGGCTGATGCTGATATTGGGCTGATGCTGATATTGGGCTGATGCTGATATTGGGCTGATGCTGATATTGGGCTGATGCTGATATTGGGCTGATGCTGATATTGGGCTGATGCTGATATTGGGCTGATATTGATATTGGGCTGATATTGATATTGGGCTGATATAGGCCTGCAGAGTGTCTAGTTTTGAAGATACAGACTCTGCTAAGCAAAAGTGAACAGGGCCAAACTGGGCTTATTTCGCTGTGAAAGTGACATTTAGGCACGGACTTGGAAAACCTTGTCTGAACCCCTCCATCCTTCCTGTAGCTGCTCAGACTCTGCTTCTCTGCCCCCAGCCAAGCTTATAGGCCTGCAGAGTGTCTAGTTTTGAAGATACAGACTCTGCTAAGCAAAAGTGAACAGGGCCAAACTGGGCTTATTTCGCTGTGAAAGTGACATTTAGGCACGGAGTTGGAAAACCTTGTCTGAACCCCTCCATCCTTCCTGTAGCTGCTCAGACTCTGCTTCTCTGCCCCCAGCCAAGCTTATAGGCCTGCAGAGTGTCTAGTTTTGAAGATACAGACTCTGCTAAGCAAAAGTGAACAGGGCCAAACTGGGCTTATTTCGCTGTGAAAGTGACATTTAGGCACGGAGTTGGAAAACCTTGTCTGAACCCCTCCATCCTTCCTGTAGCTGCTCAGACTCTGCTTCTCTGCCCCCAGCCAAGCTTATAGGCCTGCAGAGTGTCTAGTTTTGAAGATACAGACTCTGCTAAGCAAAAGTGAACAGGGCCAAACTGGGCTTATTTCGCTGTGAAAGTGACATTTAGGCACGGAGTTGGAAAACCTTGTCTGAACCCCTCCATCCTTCCTGTAGCTGCTCAGACTCTGCTTCTCTGCCCCCAGCCAAGCTTATAGGCCTGCAGAGTGTCTAGTTTTGAAGATACAGACTCTGCTAAGCAAAAGTGAACAGGGCCAAACTGGGCTTATTTCGCTGTGAAAGTGACATTTAGGCACGGAGTTGGAAAACCTTGTCTGAACCCCTCCATCCTTCCTGTAGCTGCTCAGACTCTGCTTCTCTGCCCCCAGCCAAGCTTATAGGCCTGCAGAGTGTCTAGTTTTGAAGATACAGACTCTGCTAAGCAAAAGTGAACAGGGCCAAACTGGGCTTATTTCGCTGTGAAAGTGACATTTAGGCACGGAGTTGGAAAACCTTGTCTGAACCCCTCCATCCTTCCTGTAGCTGCTCAGACTCTGCTTCTCTGCCCCCAGCCAAGCTTATAGGCCTGCAGAGTGTCTAGTTTTGAAGATACAGACTCTGCTAAGCAAAAGTGAACAGGGCCAAACTGGGCTTATTTCGCTGTGAAAGTGACATTTAGGCACGGAGTTGGAAAACCTTGTCTGAACCCCTCCATCCTTCCTGTAGCTGCTCAGACTCTGCTTCTCTGCCCCCAGCCAAGCTTATAGGCCTGCAGAGTGTCTAGTTTTGAAGATACAGACTCTGCTAAGCAAAAGTGAACAGGGCCAAACTGGGCTTATTTCGCTGTGAAAGTGACATTTAGGCACGGAGTTGGAAAACCTTGTCTGAACCCCTCCATCCTTCCTGTAGCTGCTCAGACTCTGCTTCTCTGCCCCCAGCCAAGCTTATAGGCCTGCAGAGTGTCTAGTTTTGAAGATACAGACTCTGCTAAGCAAAAGTGAACAGGGCCAAACTGGGCTTATTTCGCTGTGAAAGTGACATTTAGGCACGGAGTTGGAAAACCTTGTCTGAACCCCTCCATCCTTCCTGTAGCTGCTCAGACTCTGCTTCTCTGCCCCCAGCCAAGCTTATAGGCCTGCAGAGTGTCTAGTTTTGAAGATACAGACTCTGCTAAGCAAAAGTGAACAGGGCCAAACTGGGCTTATTTCGCTGTGAAAGTGACATTTAGGCACGGAGTTGGAAAACCTTGTCTGAACCCCTCCATCCTTCCTGTAGCTGCTCAGACTCTGCTTCTCTGCCCCCAGCCAAGCTTATAGGCCTGCAGAGTGTCTAGTTTTGAAGATACAGACTCTGCTAAGCAAAAGTGAACAGGGCCAAACTGGGCTTATTTCGCTGTGAAAGTGACATTTAGGCACGGAGTTGGAAAACCTTGTCTGAACCCCTCCATCCTTCCTGTAGCTGCTCAGACTCTGCTTCTCTGCCCCCAGCCAAGCTTATAGGCCTGCAGAGTGTCTAGTTTTGGGCTTATTTCGCTGTGAAAGTGACATCGAAATTTCACAGCGAAATAAGCCCAGTTTGGCCCTGTTCACTTTTGCTTAGCAGAGTCTGTATCTTCAAAACTAGACACTCTGCAGGCCTATAAGCTTGGCTGGGGGCAGAGAAGCAGAGTCTGAGCAGCTACAGGAAGGATGGAGGGGTTCAGACAAGGTTTTCCAACTCCGTGCCTAAATGTCACTTTCACAGCGAAATAAGCCCAGTTTGGCCCTGTTCACTTTTGCTTAGCAGAGTCTGTATCTTCAAAACTAGACACTCTGCAGGCCTATAAGCTTGGCTGGGGGCAGAGAAGCAGAGTCTGAGCAGCTACAGGAAGGATGGAGGGGTTCAGACAAGGTTTTCCAACTCCGTGCCTAAATGTCACTTTCACAGCGAAATAAGCCCAGTTTGGCCCTGTTCACTTTTGCTTAGCAGAGTCTGTATCTTCAAAACTAGACACTCTGCAGGCCTATAAGCTTGGCTGGGGGCAGAGAAGCAGAGTCTGAGCAGCTACAGGAAGGATGGAGGGGTTCAGACAAGGTTTTCCAACTCCGTGCCTAAATGTCACTTTCACAGCGAAATAAGCCCAGTTTGGCCCTGTTCACTTTTGCTTAGCAGAGTCTGTATCTTCAAAACTAGACACTCTGCAGGCCTATAAGCTTGGCTGGGGGCAGAGAAGCAGAGTCTGAGCAGCTACAGGAAGGATGGAGGGGTTCAGACAAGGTTTTCCAACTCCGTGCCTAAATGTCACTTTCACAGCGAAATAAGCCCAGTTTGGCCCTGTTCACTTTTGCTTAGCAGAGTCTGTATCTTCAAAACTAGACACTCTGCAGGCCTATAAGCTTGGCTGGGGGCAGAGAAGCAGAGTCTGAGCAGCTACAGGAAGGATGGAGGGGTTCAGACAAGGTTTTCCAACTCCGTGCCTAAATGTCACTTTCACAGCGAAATAAGCCCAGTTTGGCCCTGTTCACTTTTGCTTAGCAGAGTCTGTATCTTCAAAACTAGACACTCTGCAGGCCTATAAGCTTGGCTGGGGGCAGAGAAGCAGAGTCTGAGCAGCTACAGGAAGGATGGAGGGGTTCAGACAAGGTTTTCCAACTCCGTGCCTAAATGTCACTTTCACAGCGAAATAAGCCCAGTTTGGCCCTGTTCACTTTTGCTTAGCAGAGTCTGTATCTTCAAAACTAGACACTCTGCAGGCCTATAAGCTTGGCTGGGGGCAGAGAAGCAGAGTCTGAGCAGCTACAGGAAGGATGGAGGGGTTCAGACAAGGTTTTCCAACTCCGTGCCTAAATGTCACTTTCACAGCGAAATAAGCCCAGTTTGGCCCTGTTCACTTTTGCTTAGCAGAGTCTGTATCTTCAAAACTAGACACTCTGCAGGCCTATAAGCTTGGCTGGGGGCAGAGAAGCAGAGTCTGAGCAGCTACAGGAAGGATGGAGGGGTTCAGACAAGGTTTTCCAACTCCGTGCCTAAATGTCACTTTCACAGCGAAATAAGCCCAGTTTGGCCCTGTTCACTTTTGCTTAGCAGAGTCTGTATCTTCAAAACTAGACACTCTGCAGGCCTATAAGCTTGGCTGGGGGCAGAGAAGCAGAGTCTGAGCAGCTACAGGAAGGATGGAGGGGTTCAGACAAGGTTTTCCAACTCCGTGCCTAAATGTCACTTTCACAGCGAAATAAGCCCAGTTTGGCCCTGTTCACTTTTGCTTAGCAGAGTCTGTATCTTCAAAACTAGACACTCTGCAGGCCTATAAGCTTGGCTGGGGGCAGAGAAGCAGAGTCTGAGCAGCTACAGGAAGGATGGAGGGGTTCAGACAAGGTTTTCCAACTCCGTGCCTAAATGTCACTTTCACAGCGAAATAAGCCCAGTTTGGCCCTGTTCACTTTTGCTTAGCAGAGTCTGTATCTTCAAAACTAGACACTCTGCAGGCCTATAAGCTTGGCTGGGGGCAGAGAAGCAGAGTCTGAGCAGCTACAGGAAGGATGGAGGGGTTCAGACAAGGTTTTCCAACTCCGTGCCTAAATGTCACTTTCACAGCGAAATAAGCCCAGTTTGGCCCTGTTCACTTTTGCTTAGCAGAGTCTGTATCTTCAAAACTAGACACTCTGCAGGCCTATAAGCTTGGCTGGGGGCAGAGAAGCAGAGTCTGAGCAGCTACAGGAAGGATGGAGGGGTTCAGACAAGGTTTTCCAACTCCGTGCCTAAATGTCACTTTCACAGCGAAATAAGCCCAGTTTGGCCCTGTTCACTTTTGCTTAGCAGAGTCTGTATCTTCAAAACTAGACACTCTGCAGGCCTATAAGCTTGGCTGGGGGCAGAGAAGCAGAGTCTGAGCAGCTACAGGAAGGATGGAGGGGTTCAGACAAGGTTTTCCAACTCCGTGCCTAAATGTCACTTTCACAGCGAAATAAGCCCAGTTTGGCCCTGTTCACTTTTGCTTAGCAGAGTCTGTATCTTCAAAACTAGACACTCTGCAGGCCTATAAGCTTGGCTGGGGGCAGAGAAGCAGAGTCTGAGCAGCTACAGGAAGGATGGAGGGGTTCAGACAAGGTTTTCCAACTCCGTGCCTAAATGTCACTTTCACAGCGAAATAAGCCCAGTTTGGCCCTGTTCACTTTTGCTTAGCAGAGTCTGTATCTTCAAAACTAGACACTCTGCAGGCCTATAAGCTTGGCTGGGGGCAGAGAAGCAGAGTCTGAGCAGCTACAGGAAGGATGGAGGGGTTCAGACAAGGTTTTCCAACTCCGTGCCTAAATGTCACTTTCACAGCGAAATAAGCCCAGTTTGGCCCTGTTCACTTTTGCTTAGCAGAGTCTGTATCTTCAAAACTAGACACTCTGCAGGCCTATAAGCTTGGCTGGGGGCAGAGAAGCAGAGTCTGAGCAGCTACAGGAAGGATGGAGGGGTTCAGACAAGGTTTTCCAACTCCGTGCCTAAATGTCACTTTCACAGCGAAATAAGCCCAGTTTGGCCCTGTTCACTTTTGCTTAGCAGAGTCTGTATCTTCAAAACTAGACACTCTGCAGGCCTATAAGCTTGGCTGGGGGCAGAGAAGCAGAGTCTGAGCAGCTACAGGAAGGATGGAGGGGTTCAGACAAGGTTTTCCAACTCCGTGCCTAAATGTCACTTTCACAGCGAAATAAGCCCAGTTTGGCCCTGTTCACTTTTGCTTAGCAGAGTCTGTATCTTCAAAACTAGACACTCTGCAGGCCTATAAGCTTGGCTGGGGGCAGAGAAGCAGAGTCTGAGCAGCTACAGGAAGGATGGAGGGGTTCAGACAAGGTTTTCCAACTCCGTGCCTAAATGTCACTTTCACAGCGAAATAAGCCCAGTTTGGCCCTGTTCACTTTTGCTTAGCAGAGTCTGTATATTCAAAACTAGACACTCTGCAGGCCTATAAGCTTGGCTGGGGGCAGAGAAGCAGAGTCTGAGCAGCTACAGGAAGGATGGAGGGGTTCAGACAAGGTTTTCCAACTCCGTGCCTAAATGTCACTTTCACAGCGAAATAAGCCCAGTTTGGCCCTGTTCACTTTTGCTTAGCAGAGTCTGTATCTTCAAAACTAGACACTCTGCAGGCCTATAAGCTTGGCTGGGGGCAGAGAAGCAGAGTCTGAGCAGCTACAGGAAGGATGGAGGGGTTCAGACAAGGTTTTCCAACTCCGTGCCTAAATGTCACTTTCACAGCGAAATAAGCCCAGTTTGGCCCTGTTCACTTTTGCTTAGCAGAGTCTGTATCTTCAAAACTAGACACTCTGCAGGCCTATAAGCTTGGCTGGGGGCAGAGAAGCAGAGTCTGAGCAGCTACAGGAAGGATGGAGGGGTTCAGACAAGGTTTTCCAACTCCGTGCCTAAATGTCACTTTCACAGCGAAATAAGCCCAGTTTGGCCCTGTTCACTTTTGCTTAGCAGAGTCTGTATCTTCAAAACTAGACACTCTGCAGGCCTATAAGCTTGGCTGGGGGCAGAGAAGCAGAGTCTGAGCAGCTACAGGAAGGATGGAGGGGTTCAGACAAGGTTTTCCAACTCCGTGCCTAAATGTCACTTTCACAGCGAAATAAGCCCAGTTTGGCCCTGTTCACTTTTGCTTAGCAGAGTCTGTATCTTCAAAACTAGACACTCTGCAGGCCTATAAGCTTGGCTGGGGGCAGAGAAGCAGAGTCTGAGCAGCTACAGGAAGGATGGAGGGGTTCAGACAAGGTTTTCCAACTCCGTGCCTAAATGTCACTTTCACAGCGAAATAAGCCCAGTTTGGCCCTGTTCACTTTTGCTTAGCAGAGTCTGTATCTTCAAAACTAGACACTCTGCAGGCCTATAAGCTTGGCTGGGGGCAGAGAAGCAGAGTCTGAGCAGCTACAGGAAGGATGGAGGGGTTCAGACAAGGTTTTCCAACTCCGTGCCTAAATGTCACTTTCACAGCGAAATAAGCCCAGTTTGGCCCTGTTCACTTTTGCTTAGCAGAGTCTGTATCTTCAAAACTAGACACTCTGCAGGCCTATAAGCTTGGCTGGGGGCAGAGAAGCAGAGTCTGAGCAGCTACAGGAAGGATGGAGGGGTTCAGACAAGGTTTTCCAACTCCGTGCCTAAATGTCACTTTCACAGCGAAATAAGCCCAGTTTGGCCCTGTTCACTTTTGCTTAGCAGAGTCTGTATCTTCAAAACTAGACACTCTGCAGGCCTATAAGCTTGGCTGGGGGCAGAGAAGCAGAGTCTGAGCAGCTACAGGAAGGATGGAGGGGTTCAGACAAGGTTTTCCAACTCCGTGCCTAAATGTCACTTTCACAGCGAAATAAGCCCAGTTTGGCCCTGTTCACTTTTGCTTAGCAGAGTCTGTATCTTCAAAACTAGACACTCTGCAGGCCTATAAGCTTGGCTGGGGGCAGAGAAGCAGAGTCTGAGCAGCTACAGGAAGGATGGAGGGGTTCAGACAAGGTTTCCAATATCAGCATCAGCCCAATATCAGCATCAGCCCAATATCAGCATCAGCCCAATATCAGCATCAGCCCAATATCAGCATCAGCCCAATATCAGCATCAGCCCAATATCAGCATCAGCCCAATATCAGCATCAGCCCAATATCAGCATCAGCCCAATATCAGCATCAGCCCAATATCAGCATCAGCCCAATATCAGCATCAGCCCAATATCAGCATCAGCCCAATATCAGCATCAGCCCAATATCAGCATCAGCCCAATATCAGCATCAGCCCAATATCAGCATCAGCCCAATATCAGCATCAGCCCAATATCAGCATCAGCCCAATATCAGCATCAGCCCAATATCAGCATCAGCCCAATATCAGCATCAGCCCAATATCAGCATCAGCCCAATATCAGCATCAGCCCAATATCAGCATCAGCCCAATATCAGCATCAGCCCAATATCAGCATCAGCCCAATATCAGCATCAGCCCAATATCAGCATCAGCCCAATATCAGCATCAGCCCAATATCAGCATCATCAGCCCAATATCAGCATCAGCCCAATATCAGCATCAGCCCAATATCAGCATCAGCCCAATATCAGCATCAGCCCAATATCAGCATCAGCCCAATATCAGCATCAGCCCAATATCAGCATCAGCCCAATATCAGCATCAGCCCAATATCAGCATCAGCCCAATATCAGCATCAGCCCAATATCAGCATCAGCCCAATATCAGCATCAGCCCAATATCAGCATCAGCCCAATATCAGCATCAGCCCAATATCAGCATCAGCCCAATATCAGCATCAGCCCAATATCAGCATCAGCCCAATATCAGCATCAGCCCAATATCAGCATCAGCCCAATATCAGCATCAGCCCAATATCAGCATCAGCCCAATATCAGCATCAGCCCAATATCAGCATCAGCCCAATATCAGCATCAGCCCAATATCAGCATCAGCCCAATATCAGCATCAGCCCAATATCAGCATCAGCCCAATATCAGCATCAGCCCAATATCAGCATCAGCCCAATATCAGCATCAGCCCAATATCAGCATCAGCCCAATATCAGCATCAGCCCAATATCAGCATCAGCCCAATATCAGCATCAGCCCAATATCAGCATCAGCCCTAGACACTCTGCAGGCCTATAAGCTTGGCTGGGGGCAGAGAAGCAGCCCAATATGATATAATATCAGCTGATGCTGATATTGGGCTGATGCTGATATTGGGCTGATGCTGATATTGGGCTGATGCTGATATTGGGCTGATGCTGATATTGGGCTGATGCTGATATTGGGCTGATGCTGATATTGGGCTGATGCTGATATTGGGCTGATGCTGATATTGGGCTGATGCTGATATTGGGCTGATGCTGATATTGGGCTGATGCTGATATTGGGCTGATGCTGATATTGGGCTGATGCTGATATTGGGCTGATGCTGATATTGGGCTGATGCTGATATTGGGCTGATGCTGATATTGGGCTGATGCTGATATTGGGCTGATGCTGATATTGGGCTGATGCTGATATTGGGCTGATGCTGATATTGGGCTGATGCTGATATTGGGCTGATGCTGATATTGGGCTGATGCTGGGCTGATGCTGATATTGGGCTGATGCTGATATTGGGCTGATGCTGATATTGGGCTGATGCTGATATTGGGCTGATGCTGATATTGGGCTGATGCTGATATTGGGCTGATGCTGATATTGGGCTGATGCTGATATTGGGCTGATGCTGATATTGGGCTGATGCTGATATTGGGCTGATGCTGATATTGGGCTGATGCTGATATTGGGCTGATGCTGATATTGGGCTGATGCTGATATTGGGCTGATGCTGATATTGGGCTGATGCTGATATTGGGCTGATGCTGATATTGGGCTGATGCTGATATTGGGCTGATGCTGATATTGGGCTGATGCTGATATTGGGCTGATGCTGATATTGGGCTGATGCTGATATTGGGCTGATGCTGATATTGGGCTGATGCTGATATTGGGCTGATGCTGATATTGGGCTGATGCTGATATTGGGCTGATGCTGATATTGGGCTGATGCTGATATTGGGCTGATGCTGATATTGGGCTGATGCTGATATTGGGCTGATGCTGATATTGGGCTGATGCTGATATTGGGCTGATGCTGATATTGGGCTGATGCTGATATTGGGCTGATGCTGATATTGGGCTGATGCTGATATTGGGCTGATGCTGATATTGGGCTGATGCTGATATTGGGCTGATGCTGATATTGGGCTGATGCTGATATTGGGCTGATGCTGATATTGGGCTGATGCTGATATTGGGCTGATGCTGATATTGGGCTGATGCTGATATTGGGCTGATGCTGATATTGGGCTGATGCTGATATTGGGCTGATGCTGATATTGGGCTGATGCTGATATTGGGCTGATGCTGATATTGGGCTGATGCTGATATTGGGCTGATGCTGATATTGGGCTGATGCTGATATTGGGCTGATGCTGATATTGGGCTGATGCTGATATTGGGCTGATGCTGATATTGGGCTGATGCTGATATTGGGCTGATGCTGATATTGGGCTGATGCTGATATTGGGCTGATGCTGATATTGGGCTGATGCTGATATTGGGCTGATGCTGATATTGGGCTGATGCTGATATTGGGCTGATGCTGATATTGGGCTGATGCTGATATTGGGCTGATGCTGATATTGGGCTGATGCTGATATTGGGCTGATGCTGATATTGGGCTGATGCTGATATTGGGCTGATGCTGATATTGGGCTGATGCTGATATTGGGCTGATGCTGATATTGGGCTGATGCTGATATTGGGCTGATGCTGATATTGGGCTGATGCTGATATTGGGCTGATGCTGATATTGGGCTGATGCTGATATTGGGCTGATGCTGATATTGGGCTGATGCTGATATTGGGCTGATGCTGATATTGGGCTGATGCTGATATTGGGCTGATGCTGATATTGGGCTGATGCTGATATTGGGCTGATGCTGATATTGGGCTGATGCTGATATTGGGCTGATGCTGATATTGGGCTGATGCTGATATTGGGCTGATGCTGATATTGGGCTGATGCTGATATTGGGCTGATGCTGATATTGGGCTGATGCTGATATTGGGCTGATGCTGATATTGGGCTGATGCTGATATTGGGCTGATGCTGATATTGGGCTGATGCTGATATTGGGCTGATATTGATATTGGGCTGATATTGATATTGGGCTGATATAGGCCTGCAGAGTGTCTAGTTTTGAAGATACAGACTCTGCTAAGCAAAAGTGAACAGGGCCAAACTGGGCTTATTTCGCTGTGAAAGTGACATTTAGGCACGGACTTGGAAAACCTTGTCTGAACCCCTCCATCCTTCCTGTAGCTGCTCAGACTCTGCTTCTCTGCCCCCAGCCAAGCTTATAGGCCTGCAGAGTGTCTAGTTTTGAAGATACAGACTCTGCTAAGCAAAAGTGAACAGGGCCAAACTGGGCTTATTTCGCTGTGAAAGTGACATTTAGGCACGGAGTTGGAAAACCTTGTCTGAACCCCTCCATCCTTCCTGTAGCTGCTCAGACTCTGCTTCTCTGCCCCCAGCCAAGCTTATAGGCCTGCAGAGTGTCTAGTTTTGAAGATACAGACTCTGCTAAGCAAAAGTGAACAGGGCCAAACTGGGCTTATTTCGCTGTGAAAGTGACATTTAGGCACGGAGTTGGAAAACCTTGTCTGAACCCCTCCATCCTTCCTGTAGCTGCTCAGACTCTGCTTCTCTGCCCCCAGCCAAGCTTATAGGCCTGCAGAGTGTCTAGTTTTGAAGATACAGACTCTGCTAAGCAAAAGTGAACAGGGCCAAACTGGGCTTATTTCGCTGTGAAAGTGACATTTAGGCACGGAGTTGGAAAACCTTGTCTGAACCCCTCCATCCTTCCTGTAGCTGCTCAGACTCTGCTTCTCTGCCCCCAGCCAAGCTTATAGGCCTGCAGAGTGTCTAGTTTTGAAGATACAGACTCTGCTAAGCAAAAGTGAACAGGGCCAAACTGGGCTTATTTCGCTGTGAAAGTGACATTTAGGCACGGAGTTGGAAAACCTTGTCTGAACCCCTCCATCCTTCCTGTAGCTGCTCAGACTCTGCTTCTCTGCCCCCAGCCAAGCTTATAGGCCTGCAGAGTGTCTAGTTTTGAAGATACAGACTCTGCTAAGCAAAAGTGAACAGGGCCAAACTGGGCTTATTTCGCTGTGAAAGTGACATTTAGGCACGGAGTTGGAAAACCTTGTCTGAACCCCTCCATCCTTCCTGTAGCTGCTCAGACTCTGCTTCTCTGCCCCCAGCCAAGCTTATAGGCCTGCAGAGTGTCTAGTTTTGAAGATACAGACTCTGCTAAGCAAAAGTGAACAGGGCCAAACTGGGCTTATTTCGCTGTGAAAGTGACATTTAGGCACGGAGTTGGAAAACCTTGTCTGAACCCCTCCATCCTTCCTGTAGCTGCTCAGACTCTGCTTCTCTGCCCCCAGCCAAGCTTATAGGCCTGCAGAGTGTCTAGTTTTGAAGATACAGACTCTGCTAAGCAAAAGTGAACAGGGCCAAACTGGGCTTATTTCGCTGTGAAAGTGACATTTAGGCACGGAGTTGGAAAACCTTGTCTGAACCCCTCCATCCTTCCTGTAGCTGCTCAGACTCTGCTTCTCTGCCCCCAGCCAAGCTTATAGGCCTGCAGAGTGTCTAGTTTTGAAGATACAGACTCTGCTAAGCAAAAGTGAACAGGGCCAAACTGGGCTTATTTCGCTGTGAAAGTGACATTTAGGCACGGAGTTGGAAAACCTTGTCTGAACCCCTCCATCCTTCCTGTAGCTGCTCAGACTCTGCTTATCTGCCCCCAGCCAAGCTTATAGGCCTGCAGAGTGTCTAGTTTTGAAGATACAGACTCTGCTAAGCAAAAGTGAACAGGGCCAAACTGGGCTTATTTCGCTGTGAAAGTGACATTTAGGCACGGAGTTGGAAAACCTTGTCTGAACCCCTCCATCGTTCCTGTAGCTGCTCAGACTCTGCTTCTCTGCCCCCAGCCAAGCTTATAGGCCTGCAGAGTGTCTAGTTTTGAAGATACAGACTCTGCTAAGCAAAAGTGAACAGGGCCAAACTGGGCTTATTTCGCTGTGAAAGTGACATTTAGGCACGGAGTTGGAAAACCTTGTCTGAACCCCTCCATCCTTCCTGTAGCTGCTCAGACTCTGCTTCTCTGCCCCCAGCCAAGCTTATAGGCCTGCAGAGTGTCTAGTTTTGAAGATACAGACTCTGCTAAGCAAAAGTGAACAGGGCCAAACTGGGCTTATTTCGCTGTGAAAGTGACATTTAGGCACGGAGTTGGAAAACCTTGTCTGAACCCCTCCATCCTTCCTGTAGCTGCTCAGACTCTGCTTCTCTGCCCCCAGCCAAGCTTATAGGCCTGCAGAGTGTCTAGTTTTGAAGATACAGACTCTGCTAAGCAAAAGTGAACAGGGCCAAACTGGGCTTATTTCGCTGTGAAAGTGACATTTAGGCACGGAGTTGGAAAACCTTGTCTGAACCCCTCCATCCTTCCTGTAGCTGCTCAGACTCTGCTTCTCTGCCCCCAGCCAAGCTTATAGGCCTGCAGAGTGTCTAGTTTTGAAGATACAGACTCTGCTAAGCAAAAGTGAACAGGGCCAAACTGGGCTTATTTCGCTGTGAAAGTGACATTTAGGCACGGAGTTGGAAAACCTTGTCTGAACCCCTCCATCCTTCCTGTAGCTGCTCAGACTCTGCTTCTCTGCCCCCAGCCAAGCTTATAGGCCTGCAGAGTGTCTAGTTTTGAAGATACAGACTCTGCTAAGCAAAAGTGAACAGGGCCAAACTGGGCTTATTTCGCTGTGAAAGTGACATTTAGGCACGGAGTTGGAAAACCTTGTCTGAACCCCTCCATCCTTCCTGTAGCTGCTCAGACTCTGCTTCTCTGCCCCCAGCCAAGCTTATAGGCCTGCAGAGTGTCTAGTTTTGAAGATACAGACTCTGCTAAGCAAAAGTGAACAGGGCCAAACTGGGCTTATTTCGCTGTGAAAGTGACATTTAGGCACGGAGTTGGAAAACCTTGTCTGAACCCCTCCATCCTTCCTGTAGCTGCTCAGACTCTGCTTCTCTGCCCCCAGCCAAGCTTATAGGCCTGCAGAGTGTCTAGTTTTGAAGATACAGACTCTGCTAAGCAAAAGTGAACAGGGCCAAACTGGGCTTATTTCGCTGTGAAAGTGACATTTAGGCACGGAGTTGGAAAACCTTGTCTGAACCCCTCCATCCTTCCTGTAGCTGCTCAGACTCTGCTTCTCTGCCCCCAGCCAAGCTTATAGGCCTGCAGAGTGTCTAGTTTTGAAGATACAGACTCTGCTAAGCAAAAGTGAACAGGGCCAAACTGGGCTTATTTCGCTGTGAAAGTGACATTTAGGCACGGAGTTGGAAAACCTTGTCTGAACCCCTCCATCCTTCCTGTAGCTGCTCAGACTCTGCTTCTCTGCCCCCAGCCAAGCTTATAGGCCTGCAGAGTGTCTAGTTTTGAAGATACAGACTCTGCTAAGCAAAAGTGAACAGGGCCAAACTGGGCTTATTTCGCTGTGAAATTTCGATGTCACTTTCACAGCGAAATAAGCCCAGTTTGGCCCTGTTCACTTTTGCTTAGCAGAGTCTGTATCTTCAAAACTAGACACTCTGCAGGCCTATAAGCTTGGCTGGGGGCAGAGAAGCAGAGTCTGAGCAGCTACAGGAAGGATGGAGGGGTTCAGACAAGGTTTTCCAACTCCGTGCCTAAATGTCACTTTCACAGCGAAATAAGCCCAGTTTGGCCCTGTTCACTTTTGCTTAGCAGAGTCTGTATCTTCAAAACTAGACACTCTGCAGGCCTATAAGCTTGGCTGGGGGCAGAGAAGCAGAGTCTGAGCAGCTACAGGAAGGATGGAGGGGTTCAGACAAGGTTTTCCAACTCCGTGCCTAAATGTCACTTTCACAGCGAAATAAGCCCAGTTTGGCCCTGTTCACTTTTGCTTAGCAGAGTCTGTATCTTCAAAACTAGACACTCTGCAGGCCTATAAGCTTGGCTGGGGGCAGAGAAGCAGAGTCTGAGCAGCTACAGGAAGGATGGAGGGGTTCAGACAAGGTTTTCCAACTCCGTGCCTAAATGTCACTTTCACAGCGAAATAAGCCCAGTTTGGCCCTGTTCACTTTTGCTTAGCAGAGTCTGTATCTTCAAAACTAGACACTCTGCAGGCCTATAAGCTTGGCTGGGGGCAGAGAAGCAGAGTCTGAGCAGCTACAGGAAGGATGGAGGGGTTCAGACAAGGTTTTCCAACTCCGTGCCTAAATGTCACTTTCACAGCGAAATAAGCCCAGTTTGGCCCTGTTCACTTTTGCTTAGCAGAGTCTGTATCTTCAAAACTAGACACTCTGCAGGCCTATAAGCTTGGCTGGGGGCAGAGAAGCAGAGTCTGAGCAGCTACAGGAAGGATGGAGGGGTTCAGACAAGGTTTTCCAACTCCGTGCCTAAATGTCACTTTCACAGCGAAATAAGCCCAGTTTGGCCCTGTTCACTTTTGCTTAGCAGAGTCTGTATCTTCAAAACTAGACACTCTGCAGGCCTATAAGCTTGGCTGGGGGCAGAGAAGCAGAGTCTGAGCAGCTACAGGAAGGATGGAGGGGTTCAGACAAGGTTTTCCAACTCCGTGCCTAAATGTCACTTTCACAGCGAAATAAGCCCAGTTTGGCCCTGTTCACTTTTGCTTAGCAGAGTCTGTATCTTCAAAACTAGACACTCTGCAGGCCTATAAGCTTGGCTGGGGGCAGAGAAGCAGAGTCTGAGCAGCTACAGGAAGGATGGAGGGGTTCAGACAAGGTTTTCCAACTCCGTGCCTAAATGTCACTTTCACAGCGAAATAAGCCCAGTTTGGCCCTGTTCACTTTTGCTTAGCAGAGTCTGTATCTTCAAAACTAGACACTCTGCAGGCCTATAAGCTTGGCTGGGGGCAGAGAAGCAGAGTCTGAGCAGCTACAGGAAGGATGGAGGGGTTCAGACAAGGTTTTCCAACTCCGTGCCTAAATGTCACTTTCACAGCGAAATAAGCCCAGTTTGGCCCTGTTCACTTTTGCTTAGCAGAGTCTGTATCTTCAAAACTAGACACTCTGCAGGCCTATAAGCTTGGCTGGGGGCAGAGAAGCAGAGTCTGAGCAGCTACAGGAAGGATGGAGGGGTTCAGACAAGGTTTTCCAAGTCCGTGCCTAAATCTCACTTTCACAGCGAAATAAGCCCAGTTTGGCCCTGTTCACTTTTGCTTAGCAGAGTCTGTATCTTCAAAACTAGACACTCTGCAGGCCTATATCAGCCCAATATCAGCATCAGCCCAATATCAGCATCAGCCCAATATCAGCATCAGCCCAATATCAGCATCAGCCCAATATCAGCATCAGCCCAATATCAGCATCAGCCCAATATCAGCATCAGCCCAATATCAGCATCAGCCCAATATCAGCATCAGCCCAATATCAGCATCAGCCCAATATCAGCATCAGCCCAATATCAGCATCAGCCCAATATCAGCATCAGCCCAATATCAGCATCAGCCCAATATCAGCATCAGCCCAATATCAGCATCAGCCCAATATCAGCATCAGCCCAATATCAGCATCAGCCCAATATCAGCATCAGCCCAATATCAGCATCAGCCCAATATCAGCATCAGCCCAATATCAGCATCAGCCCAATATCAGCATCAGCCCAATATCAGCATCAGCCCAATATCAGCATCAGCCCAATATCAGCATCAGCCCAATATCAGCATCAGCCCAATATCAGCATCAGCCCAATATCAGCATCAGCCCAATATCAGCATCAGCCCAATATCAGCATCAGCCCAATATCAGCATCAGCCCAATATCAGCATCAGCCCAATATCAGCATCAGCCCAATATCAGCATCAGCCCAATATCAGCATCAGCCCAATATCAGCATCAGCCCAATATCAGCATCAGCCCAATATCAGCATCAGCCCAATATCAGCATCAGCCCAATATCAGCATCAGCCCAATATCAGCATCAGCCCAATATCAGCATCAGCCCAATATCAGCATCAGCCCAATATCAGCATCAGCCCAATATCAGCATCAGCCCAATATCAGCATCAGCCCAATATCAGCATCAGCCCAATATCAGCATCAGCCCAATATCAGCATCAGCCCAATATCAGCATCAGCCCAATATCAGCATCAGCCCAATATCAGCATCAGCCCAATATCAGCATCAGCCCAATATCAGCATCAGCCCAATATCAGCATCAGCCCAATATCAGCATCAGCCCAATATCAGCATCAGCCCAATATCAGCATCAGCCCAATATCAGCATCAGCCCAATATCAGCATCAGCCCAATATCAGCATCAGCCCAATATCAGCATCAGCCCAATATCAGCATCAGCCCAATATCAGCATCAGCCCAATATCAGCATCAGCCCAATATCAGCATCAGCCCAATATCAGCATCAGCCCAATATCAGCATCAGCCCAATATCAGCATCAGCCCTAGACACTCTGCAGGCCTATAAGCTTGGCTGGGGGCAGAGAAGCAGCCCAATATGATATAATATCAGCTGATGCTGATATTGGGCTGATGCTGATATTGGGCTGATGCTGATATTGGGCTGATGCTGATATTGGGCTGATGCTGATATTGGGCTGATGCTGATATTGGGCTGATGCTGATATTGGGCTGATGCTGATATTGGGCTGATGCTGATATTGGGCTGATGCTGATATTGGGCTGATGCTGATATTGGGCTGATGCTGATATTGGGCTGATGCTGATATTGGGCTGATGCTGATATTGGGCTGATGCTGATATTGGGCTGATGCTGATATTGGGCTGATGCTGATATTGGGCTGATGCTGATATTGGGCTGATGCTGATATTGGGCTGATGCTGATATTGGGCTGATGCTGATATTGGGCTGATGCTGATATTGGGCTGATGCTGATATTGGGCTGATGCTGATATTGGGCTGATGCTGATATTGGGCTGATGCTGATATTGGGCTGATGCTGATATTGGGCTGATGCTGATATTGGGCTGATGCTGATATTGGGCTGATGCTGATATTGGGCTGATGCTGATATTGGGCTGATGCTGATATTGGGCTGATGCTGATATTGGGCTGATGCTGATATTGGGCTGATGCTGATATTGGGCTGATGCTGATATTGGGCTGATGCTGATATTGGGCTGATGCTGATATTGGGCTGATGCTGATATTGGGCTGATGCTGATATTGGGCTGATGCTGATATTGGGCTGATGCTGATATTGGGCTGATGCTGATATTGGGCTGATGCTGATATTGGGCTGATGCTGATATTGGGCTGATGCTGATATTGGGCTGATGCTGATATTGGGCTGATGCTGATATTGGGCTGATGCTGATATTGGGCTGATGCTGATATTGGGCTGATGCTGATATTGGGCTGATGCTGATATTGGGCTGATGCTGATATTGGGCTGATGCTGATATTGGGCTGATGCTGATATTGGGCTGATGCTGATATTGGGCTGATGCTGATATTGGGCTGATGCTGATATTGGGCTGATGCTGATATTGGGCTGATGCTGATATTGGGCTGATGCTGATATTGGGCTGATGCTGATATTGGGCTGATGCTGATATTGGGCTGATGCTGATATTGGGCTGATGCTGATATTGGGCTGATGCTGATATTGGGCTGATGCTGATATTGGGCTGATGCTGATATTGGGCTGATGCTGATATTGGGCTGATGCTGATATTGGGCTGATGCTGATATTGGGCTGATGCTGATATTGGGCTGATATTGATATTGGGCTGATATTGATATTGGGCTGATATAGGCCTGCAGAGTGTCTAGTTTTGAAGATACAGACTCTGCTAAGCAAAAGTGAACAGGGCCAAACTGGGCTTATTTCGCTGTTAAAGTGAGATTTAGGCACGGACTTGGAAAACCTTGTCTGAACCCCTCCATCCTTCCTGTAGCTGCTCAGACTCTGCTTCTCTGCCCCCAGCCAAGCTTATAGGCCTGCAGAGTGTCTAGTTTTGAAGATACAGACTCTGCTAAGCAAAAGTGAACAGGGCCAAACTGGGCTTATTTCGCTGTGAAAGTGACATTTAGGCACGGAGTTGGAAAACCTTGTCTGAACCCCTCCATCCTTCCTGTAGCTGCTCAGACTCTGCTTCTCTGCCCCCAGCCAAGCTTATAGGCCTGCAGAGTGTCTAGTTTTGAAGATACAGACTCTGCTAAGCAAAAGTGAACAGGGCCAAACTGGGCTTATTTCGCTGTGAAAGTGACATTTAGGCACGGAGTTGGAAAACCTTGTCTGAACCCCTCCATCCTTCCTGTAGCTGCTCAGACTCTGCTTCTCTGCCCCCAGCCAAGCTTATAGGCCTGCAGAGTGTCTAGTTTTGAAGATACAGACTCTGCTAAGCAAAAGTGAACAGGGCCAAACTGGGCTTATTTCGCTGTGAAAGTGACATTTAGGCACGGAGTTGGAAAACCTTGTCTGAACCCCTCCATCCTTCCTGTAGCTGCTCAGACTCTGCTTCTCTGCCCCCAGCCAAGCTTATAGGCCTGCAGAGTGTCTAGTTTTGAAGATACAGACTCTGCTAAGCAAAAGTGAACAGGGCCAAACTGGGCTTATTTCGCTGTGAAAGTGACATTTAGGCACGGAGTTGGAAAACCTTGTCTGAACCCCTCCATCCTTCCTGTAGCTGCTCAGACTCTGCTTCTCTGCCCCCAGCCAAGCTTATAGGCATGCAGAGTGTCTAGTTTTGAAGATACAGACTCTGCTAAGCAAAAGTGAACAGGGCCAAACTGGGCTTATTTCGCTGTGAAAGTGACATTTAGGCACGGAGTTGGAAAACCTTGTCTGAACCCCTCCATCCTTCCTGTAGCTGCTCAGACTCTGCTTCTCTGCCCCCAGCCAAGCTTATAGGCCTGCAGAGTGTCTAGTTTTGAAGATACAGACTCTGCTAAGCAAAAGTGAACAGGGCCAAACTGGGCTTATTTCGCTGTGAAAGTGACATTTAGGCACGGAGTTGGAAAACCTTGTCTGAACCCCTCCATCCTTCCTGTAGCTGCTCAGACTCTGCTTCTCTGCCCCCAGCCAAGCTTATAGGCCTGCAGAGTGTCTAGTTTTGAAGATACAGACTCTGCTAAGCAAAAGTGAACAGGGCCAAACTGGGCTTATTTCGCTGTGAAAGTGACATTTAGGCACGGAGTTGGAAAACCTTGTCTGAACCCCTCCATCCTTCCTGTAGCTGCTCAGACTCTGCTTCTCTGCCCCCAGCCAAGCTTATAGGCCTGCAGAGTGTCTAGTTTTGAAGATACAGACTCTGCTAAGCAAAAGTGAACAGGGCCAAACTGGGCTTATTTCGCTGTGAAAGTGACATTTAGGCACGGAGTTGGAAAACCTTGTCTGAACCCCTCCATCCTTCCTGTAGCTGCTCAGACTCTGCTTCTCTGCCCCCAGCCAAGCTTATAGGCCTGCAGAGTGTCTAGTTTTGAAGATACAGACTCTGCTAAGCAAAAGTGAACAGGGCCAAACTGGGCTTATTTCGCTGTGAAAGTGACATTTAGGCACGGAGTTGGAAAACCTTGTCTGAACCCCTCCATCCTTCCTGTAGCTGCTCAGACTCTGCTTCTCTGCCCCCAGCCAAGCTTATAGGCCTGCAGAGTGTCTAGTTTTGAAGATACAGACTCTGCTAAGCAAAAGTGAACAGGGCCAAACTGGGCTTATTTCGCTGTGAAAGTGACATTTAGGCACGGAGTTGGAAAACCTTGTCTGAACCCCTCCATCCTTCCTGTAGCTGCTCAGACTCTGCTTCTCTGCCCCCAGCCAAGCTTATAGGCCTGCAGAGTGTCTAGTTTTGAAGATACAGACTCTGCTAAGCAAAAGTGAACAGGGCCAAACTGGGCTTATTTCGCTGTGAAAGTGACATTTAGGCACGGAGTTGGAAAACCTTGTCTGAACCCCTCCATCCTTCCTGTAGCTGCTCAGACTCTGCTTCTCTGCCCCCAGCCAAGCTTATAGGCCTGCAGAGTGTCTAGTTTTGAAGATACAGACTCTGCTAAGCAAAAGTGAACAGGGCCAAACTGGGCTTATTTCGCTGTGAAAGTGACATTTAGGCACGGAGTTGGAAAACCTTGTCTGAACCCCTCCATCCTTCCTGTAGCTGCTCAGACTCTGCTTCTCTGCCCCCAGCCAAGCTTATAGGCCTGCAGAGTGTCTAGTTTTGAAGATACAGACTCTGCTAAGCAAAAGTGAACAGGGCCAAACTGGGCTTATTTCGCTGTGAAAGTGACATCGAAATTTCACAGCGAAATAAGCCCAGTTTGGCCCTGTTCACTTTTGCTTAGCAGAGTCTGTATCTTCAAAACTAGACACTCTGCAGGCCTATAAGCTTGGCTGGGGGCAGAGAAGCAGAGTCTGAGCAGCTACAGGAAGGATGGAGGGGTTCAGACAAGGTTTTCCAACTCCGTGCCTAAATGTCACTTTCACAGCGAAATAAGCCCAGTTTGGCCCTGTTCACTTTTGCTTAGCAGAGTCTGTATCTTCAAAACTAGACACTCTGCAGGCCTATAAGCTTGGCTGGGGGCAGAGAAGCAGAGTCTGAGCAGCTACAGGAAGGATGGAGGGGTTCAGACAAGGTTTTCCAACTCCGTGCCTAAATGTCACTTTCACAGCGAAATAAGCCCAGTTTGGCCCTGTTCACTTTTGCTTAGCAGAGTCTGTATCTTCAAAACTAGACACTCTGCAGGCCTATAAGCTTGGCTGGGGGCAGAGAAGCAGAGTCTGAGCAGCTACAGGAAGGATGGAGGGGTTCAGACAAGGTTTTCCAACTCCGTGCCTAAATGTCACTTTCACAGCGAAATAAGCCCAGTTTGGCCCTGTTCACTTTTGCTTAGCAGAGTCTGTATCTTCAAAACTAGACACTCTGCAGGCCTATAAGCTTGGCTGGGGGCAGAGAAGCAGAGTCTGAGCAGCTACAGGAAGGATGGAGGGGTTCAGACAAGGTTTTCCAACTCCGTGCCTAAATGTCACTTTCACAGCGAAATAAGCCCAGTTTGGCCCTGTTCACTTTTGCTTAGCAGAGTCTGTATCTTCAAAACTAGACACTCTGCAGGCCTATAAGCTTGGCTGGGGGCAGAGAAGCAGAGTCTGAGCAGCTACAGGAAGGATGGAGGGGTTCAGACAAGGTTTTCCAACTCCGTGCCTAAATGTCACTTTCACAGCGAAATAAGCCCAGTTTGGCCCTGTTCACTTTTGCTTAGCAGAGTCTGTATCTTCAAAACTAGACACTCTGCAGGCCTATAAGCTTGGCTGGGGGCAGAGAAGCAGAGTCTGAGCAGCTACAGGAAGGATGGAGGGGTTCAGACAAGGTTTTCCAACTCCGTGCCTAAATGTCACTTTCACAGCGAAATAAGCCCAGTTTGGCCCTGTTCACTTTTGCTTAGCAGAGTCTGTATCTTCAAAACTAGACACTCTGCAGGCCTATAAGCTTGGCTGGGGGCAGAGAAGCAGAGTCTGAGCAGCTACAGGAAGGATGGAGGGGTTCAGACAAGGTTTTCCAACTCCGTGCCTAAATGTCACTTTCACAGCGAAATAAGCCCAGTTTGGCCCTGTTCACTTTTGCTTAGCAGAGTCTGTATCTTCAAAACTAGACACTCTGCAGGCCTATAAGCTTGGCTGGGGGCAGAGAAGCAGAGTCTGAGCAGCTACAGGAAGGATGGAGGGGTTCAGACAAGGTTTTCCAACTCCGTGCCTAAATGTCACTTTCACAGCGAAATAAGCCCAGTTTGGCCCTGTTCACTTTTGCTTAGCAGAGTCTGTATCTTCAAAACTAGACACTCTGCAGGCCTATAAGCTTGGCTGGGGGCAGAGAAGCAGAGTCTGAGCAGCTACAGGAAGGATGGAGGGGTTCAGACAAGGTTTTCCAACTCCGTGCCTAAATGTCACTTTCACAGCGAAATAAGCCCAGTTTGGCCCTGTTCACTTTTGCTTAGCAGAGTCTGTATCTTCAAAACTAGACACTCTGCAGGCCTATAAGCTTGGCTGGGGGCAGAGAAGCAGAGTCTGAGCAGCTACAGGAAGGATGGAGGGGTTCAGACAAGGTTTTCCAACTCCGTGCCTAAATGTCACTTTCACAGCGAAATAAGCCCAGTTTGGCCCTGTTCACTTTTGCTTAGCAGAGTCTGTATCTTCAAAACTAGACACTCTGCAGGCCTATAAGCTTGGCTGGGGGCAGAGAAGCAGAGTCTGAGCAGCTACAGGAAGGATGGAGGGGTTCAGACAAGGTTTTCCAACTCCGTGCCTAAATGTCACTTTCACAGCGAAATAAGCCCAGTTTGGCCCTGTTCACTTTTGCTTAGCAGAGTCTGTATCTTCAAAACTAGACACTCTGCAGGCCTATAAGCTTGGCTGGGGGCAGAGAAGCAGAGTCTGAGCAGCTACAGGAAGGATGGAGGGGTTCAGACAAGGTTTTCCAACTCCGTGCCTAAATGTCACTTTCACAGCGAAATAAGCCCAGTTTGGCCCTGTTCACTTTTGCTTAGCAGAGTCTGTATCTTCAAAACTAGACACTCTGCAGGCCTATAAGCTTGGCTGGGGGCAGAGAAGCAGAGTCTGAGCAGCTACAGGAAGGATGGAGGGGTTCAGACAAGGTTTTCCAACTCCGTGCCTAAATGTCACTTTCACAGCGAAATAAGCCCAGTTTGGCCCTGTTCACTTTTGCTTAGCAGAGTCTGTATCTTCAAAACTAGACACTCTGCAGGCCTATAAGCTTGGCTGGGGGCAGAGAAGCAGAGTCTGAGCAGCTACAGGAAGGATGGAGGGGTTCAGACAAGGTTTTCCAACTCCGTGCCTAAATGTCACTTTCACAGCGAAATAAGCCCAGTTTGGCCCTGTTCACTTTTGCTTAGCAGAGTCTGTATCTTCAAAACTAGACACTCTGCAGGCCTATAAGCTTGGCTGGGGGCAGAGAAGCAGAGTCTGAGCAGCTACAGGAAGGATGGAGGGGTTCAGACAAGGTTTTCCAACTCCGTGCCTAAATGTCACTTTCACAGCGAAATAAGCCCAGTTTGGCCCTGTTCACTTTTGCTTAGCAGAGTCTGTATCTTCAAAACTAGACACTCTGCAGGCCTATAAGCTTGGCTGGGGGCAGAGAAGCAGAGTCTGAGCAGCTACAGGAAGGATGGAGGGGTTCAGACAAGGTTTTCCAACTCCGTGCCTAAATGTCACTTTCACAGCGAAATAAGCCCAGTTTGGCCCTGTTCACTTTTGCTTAGCAGAGTCTGTATCTTCAAAACTAGACACTCTGCAGGCCTATAAGCTTGGCTGGGGGCAGAGAAGCAGAGTCTGAGCAGCTACAGGAAGGATGGAGGGGTTCAGACAAGGTTTTCCAAGTCCGTGCCTAAATGTCACTTTCACAGCGAAATAAGCCCAGTTTGGCCCTGTTCACTTTTGCTTAGCAGAGTCTGTATCTTCAAAACTAGACACTCTGCAGGCCTATATCAGCCCAATATCAATATCAGCCCAATATCAATATCAGCCCAATATCAGCATCAGCCCAATATCAGCATCAGCCCAATATCAGCATCAGCCCAATATCAGCATCAGCCCAATATCAGCATCAGCCCAATATCAGCATCAGCCCAATATCAGCATCAGCCCAATATCAGCATCAGCCCAATATCAGCATCAGCCCAATATCAGCATCAGCCCAATATCAGCATCAGCCCAATATCAGCATCAGCCCAATATCAGCATCAGCCCAATATCAGCATCAGCCCAATATCAGCATCAGCCCAATATCAGCATCAGCCCAATATCAGCATCAGCCCAATATCAGCATCAGCCCAATATCAGCATCAGCCCAATATCAGCATCAGCCCAATATCAGCATCAGCCCAATATCAGCATCAGCCCAATATCAGCATCAGCCCAATATCAGCATCAGCCCAATATCAGCATCAGCCCAATATCAGCATCAGCCCAATATCAGCATCAGCCCAATATCAGCATCAGCCCAATATCAGCATCAGCCCAATATCAGCATCAGCCCAATATCAGCATCAGCCCAATATCAGCATCAGCCCAATATCAGCATCAGCCCAATATCAGCATCAGCCCAATATCAGCATCAGCCCAATATCAGCATCAGCCCAATATCAGCATCAGCCCAATATCAGCATCAGCCCAATATCAGCATCAGCCCAATATCAGCATCAGCCCAATATCAGCATCAGCCCAATATCAGCATCAGCCCAATATCAGCATCAGCCCAATATCAGCATCAGCCCAATATCAGCATCAGCCCAATATCAGCATCAGCCCAATATCAGCATCAGCCCAATATCAGCATCAGCCCAATATCAGCATCAGCCCAATATCAGCATCAGCCCAATATCAGCATCAGCCCAATATCAGCATCAGCCCAATATCAGCATCAGCCCAATATCAGCATCAGCCCAATATCAGCATCAGCCCAATATCAGCATCAGCCCAATATCAGCATCAGCCCAATATCAGCATCAGCCCAATATCAGCATCAGCCCAATATCAGCATCAGCCCAATATCAGCATCAGCCCAATATCAGCATCAGCCCAATATCAGCATCAGCCCAATATCAGCATCAGCCCAATATCAGCATCAGCCCAATATCAGCATCAGCCCAATATCAGCATCAGCCCAATATCAGCATCAGCCCAATATCAGCATCAGCCCAATATCAGCATCAGCCCAATATCAGCATCAGCCCAATATCAGCATCAGCCCAATATCAGCATCAGCCCAATATCAGCATCAGCCCAATATCAGCATCAGCCCAATATCAGCATCAGCCCAATATCAGCATCAGCCCAATATCAGCATCAGCCCAATATCAGCATCAGCCCAATATCAGCATCAGCCCAATATCAGCATCAGCCCAATATCAGCATCAGCCCAATATCAGCATCAGCCCAATATCAGCATCAGCCCAATATCAGCATCAGCCCAATATCAGCATCAGCCCAATATCAGCATCAGCCCAATATCAGCATCAGCCCAATATCAGCATCAGCCCAATATCAGCATCAGCCCAATATCAGCATCAGCCCAATATCAGCATCAGCCCAATATCAGCATCAGCCCAATATCAGCATCAGCCCAATATCAGCATCAGCCCAATATCAGCATCAGCCCAATATCAGCATCAGCCCAATATCAGCATCAGCCCAATATCAGCATCAGCCCAATATCAGCATCAGCCCAATATCAGCATCAGCCCAATATCAGCATCAGCCCAATATCAGCATCAGCCCAATATCAGCATCAGCCCAATATCAGCATCAGCCCAATATCAGCATCAGCCCAATATCAGCATCAGCCCAATATCAGCATCAGCCCAATATCAGCATCAGCCCAATATCAGCATCAGCCCAATATCAGCATCAGCCCAATATCAGCATCAGCCCAATATCAGCATCAGCCCAATATCAGCATCAGCCCAATATCAGCATCAGCCCAATATCAGCATCAGCTGATATTATATCATATTGGGCTGCTTCTCTGCCCCCAGCCAAGCTTATAGGCCTGCAGAGTGTCTAGGGCTGATGCTGATATTGGGCTGATGCTGATATTGGGCTGATGCTGATATTGGGCTGATGCTGATATTGGGCTGATGCTGATATTGGGCTGATGCTGATATTGGGCTGATGCTGATATTGGGCTGATGCTGATATTGGGCTGATGCTGATATTGGGCTGATGCTGATATTGGGCTGATGCTGATATTGGGCTGATGCTGATATTGGGCTGATGCTGATATTGGGCTGATGCTGATATTGGGCTGATGCTGATATTGGGCTGATGCTGATATTGGGCTGATGCTGATATTGGGCTGATGCTGATATTGGGCTGATGCTGATATTGGGCTGATGCTGATATTGGGCTGATGCTGATATTGGGCTGATGCTGATATTGGGCTGATGCTGATATTGGGCTGATGCTGATATTGGGCTGATGCTGATATTGGGCTGATGCTGATATTGGGCTGATGCTGATATTGGGCTGATGCTGATATTGGGCTGATGCTGATATTGGGCTGATGCTGATATTGGGCTGATGCTGATATTGGGCTGATGCTGATATTGGGCTGATGCTGATATTGGGCTGATGCTGATATTGGGCTGATGCTGATATTGGGCTGATGCTGATATTGGGCTGATGCTGATATTGGGCTGATGCTGATATTGGGCTGATGCTGATATTGGGCTGATGCTGATATTGGGCTGATGCTGATATTGGGCTGATGCTGATATTGGGCTGATGCTGATATTGGGCTGATGCTGATATTGGGCTGATGCTGATATTGGGCTGATGCTGATATTGGGCTGATGCTGATATTGGGCTGATGCTGATATTGGGCTGATGCTGATATTGGGCTGATGCTGATATTGGGCTGATGCTGATATTGGGCTGATGCTGATATTGGGCTGATGCTGATATTGGGCTGATGCTGATATTGGGCTGATGCTGATATTGGGCTGATGCTGATATTGGGCTGATGCTGATATTGGGCTGATGCTGATATTGGGCTGATGCTGATATTGGGCTGATGCTGATATTGGGCTGATGCTGATATTGGGCTGATGCTGATATTGGGCTGATGCTGATATTGGGCTGATGCTGATATTGGGCTGATGCTGATATTGGGCTGATGCTGATATTGGGCTGATGCTGATATTGGGCTGATGCTGATATTGGGCTGATGCTGATATTGGGCTGATGCTGATATTGGGCTGATGCTGATATTGGGCTGATGCTGATATTGGGCTGATGCTGATATTGGGCTGATGCTGATATTGGGCTGATGCTGATATTGGGCTGATGCTGATATTGGGCTGATGCTGATATTGGGCTGATGCTGATATTGGGCTGATGCTGATATTGGGCTGATGCTGATATTGGGCTGATGCTGATATTGGGCTGATGCTGATATTGGGCTGATGCTGATATTGGGCTGATGCTGATATTGGGCTGATGCTGATATTGGGCTGATGCTGATATTGGGCTGATGCTGATATTGGGCTGATGCTGATATTGGGCTGATGCTGATATTGGGCTGATGCTGATATTGGGCTGATGCTGATATTGGGCTGATGCTGATATTGGGCTGATGCTGATATTGGGCTGATGCTGATATTGGGCTGATGCTGATATTGGGCTGATGCTGATATTGGGCTGATGCTGATATTGGGCTGATGCTGATATTGGGCTGATGCTGATATTGGGCTGATGCTGATATTGGGCTGATGCTGATATTGGGCTGATGCTGATATTGGGCTGATGCTGATATTGGGCTGATGCTGATATTGGGCTGATGCTGATATTGGGCTGATGCTGATATTGGGCTGATGCTGATATTGGGCTGATGCTGATATTGGGCTGATGCTGATATTGGGCTGATGCTGATATTGGGCTGATGCTGATATTGGGCTGATGCTGATATTGGGCTGATGCTGATATTGGGCTGATGCTGATATTGGGCTGATGCTGATATTGGGCTGATGCTGATATTGGGCTGATGCTGATATTGGGCTGATGCTGATATTGGGCTGATGCTGATATTGGGCTGATGCTGATATTGGGCTGATGCTGATATTGGGCTGATGCTGATATTGGGCTGATGCTGATATTGGGCTGATGCTGATATTGGGCTGATGCTGATATTGGGCTGATGCTGATATTGGGCTGATGCTGATATTGGGCTGATGCTGATATTGGGCTGATGCTGATATTGGGCTGATGCTGATATTGGGCTGATGCTGATATTGGGCTGATGCTGATATTGGGCTGATGCTGATATTGGGCTGATGCTGATATTGGGCTGATGCTGATATTGGGCTGATGCTGATATTGGGCTGATGCTGATATTGGGCTGATGCTGATATTGGGCTGATGCTGATATTGGGCTGATGCTGATATTGGGCTGATGCTGATATTGGGCTGATGCTGATATTGGGCTGATGCTGATATTGGGCTGATGCTGATATTGGGCTGATGCTGATATTGGGCTGATGCTGATATTGGGCTGATGCTGATATTGGGCTGATGCTGATATTGGGCTGATGCTGATATTGGGCTGATGCTGATATTGGGCTGATGCTGATATTGGGCTGATATTGATATTGGGCTGATATTGATATTGGGCTGATATAGGCCTGCTGAGTGTCTAGTTTTGAAGATACAGACTCTGCTAAGCAAAAGTGAACAGGGCCAAACTGGGCTTATTTCGCTGTGAAAGTGACATTTAGGCACGGACTTGGAAAACCTTGTCTGAACCCCTCCATCCTTCCTGTAGCTGCTCAGACTCTGCTTCTCTGCCCCCAGCCAAGCTTATAGGCCTGCAGAGTGTCTAGTTTTGAAGATACAGACTCTGCTAAGCAAAAGTGAACAGGGCCAAACTGGGCTTATTTCGCTGTGAAAGTGACATTTAGGCACGGAGTTGGAAAACCTTGTCTGAACCCCTCCATCCTTCCTGTAGCTGCTCAGACTCTGCTTCTCTGCCCCCAGCCAAGCTTATAGGCCTGCAGAGTGTCTAGTTTTGAAGATACAGACTCTGCTAAGCAAAAGTGAACAGGGCCAAACTGGGCTTATTTCGCTGTGAAAGTGACATTTAGGCACGGAGTTGGAAAACCTTGTCTGAACCCCTCCATCCTTCCTGTAGCTGCTCAGACTCTGCTTCTCTGCCCCCAGCCAAGCTTATAGGCCTGCAGAGTGTCTAGTTTTGAAGATACAGACTCTGCTAAGCAAAAGTGAACAGGGCCAAACTGGGCTTATTTCGCTGTGAAAGTGACATTTAGGCACGGAGTTGGAAAACCTTGTCTGAACCCCTCCATCCTTCCTGTAGCTGCTCAGACTCTGCTTCTCTGCCCCCAGCCAAGCTTATAGGCCTGCAGAGTGTCTAGTTTTGAAGATACAGACTCTGCTAAGCAAAAGTGAACAGGGCCAAACTGGGCTTATTTCGCTGTGAAAGTGACATTTAGGCACGGAGTTGGAAAACCTTGTCTGAACCCCTCCATCCTTCCTGTAGCTGCTCAGACTCTGCTTCTCTGCCCCCAGCCAAGCTTATAGGCCTGCAGAGTGTCTAGTTTTGAAGATACAGACTCTGCTAAGCAAAAGTGAACAGGGCCAAACTGGGCTTATTTCGCTGTGAAAGTGACATTTAGGCACGGAGTTGGAAAACCTTGTCTGAACCCCTCCATCCTTCCTGTAGCTGCTCAGACTCTGCTTCTCTGCCCCCAGCCAAGCTTATAGGCCTGCAGAGTGTCTAGTTTTGAAGATACAGACTCTGCTAAGCAAAAGTGAACAGGGCCAAACTGGGCTTATTTCGCTGTGAAAGTGACATTTAGGCACGGAGTTGGAAAACCTTGTCTGAACCCCTCCATCCTTCCTGTAGCTGCTCAGACTCTGCTTCTCTGCCCCCAGCCAAGCTTATAGGCCTGCAGAGTGTCTAGTTTTGAAGATACAGACTCTGCTAAGCAAAAGTGAACAGGGCCAAACTGGGCTTATTTCGCTGTGAAAGTGACATTTAGGCACGGAGTTGGAAAACCTTGTCTGAACCCCTCCATCCTTCCTGTAGCTGCTCAGACTCTGCTTCTCTGCCCCCAGCCAAGCTTATAGGCCTGCAGAGTGTCTAGTTTTGAAGATACAGACTCTGCTAAGCAAAAGTGAACAGGGCCAAACTGGGCTTATTTCGCTGTGAAAGTGACATTTAGGCACGGAGTTGGAAAACCTTGTCTGAACCCCTCCATCCTTCCTGTAGCTGCTCAGACTCTGCTTCTCTGCCCCCAGCCAAGCTTATAGGCCTGCAGAGTGTCTAGTTTTGAAGATACAGACTCTGCTAAGCAAAAGTGAACAGGGCCAAACTGGGCTTATTTCGCTGTGAAAGTGACATTTAGGCACGGAGTTGGAAAACCTTGTCTGAACCCCTCCATCCTTCCTGTAGCTGCTCAGACTCTGCTTCTCTGCCCCCAGCCAAGCTTATAGGCCTGCAGAGTGTCTAGTTTTGAAGATACAGACTCTGCTAAGCAAAAGTGAACAGGGCCAAACTGGGCTTATTTCGCTGTGAAAGTGACATTTAGGCACGGAGTTGGAAAACCTTGTCTGAACCCCTCCATCCTTCCTGTAGCTGCTCAGACTCTGCTTCTCTGCCCCCAGCCAAGCTTATAGGCCTGCAGAGTGTCTAGTTTTGAAGATACAGACTCTGCTAAGCAAAAGTGAACAGGGCCAAACTGGGCTTATTTCGCTGTGAAAGTGACATTTAGGCACGGAGTTGGAAAACCTTGTCTGAACCCCTCCATCCTTCCTGTAGCTGCTCAGACTCTGCTTCTCTGCCCCCAGCCAAGCTTATAGGCCTGCAGAGTGTCTAGTTTTGAAGATACAGACTCTGCTAAGCAAAAGTGAACAGGGCCAAACTGGGCTTATTTCGCTGTGAAAGTGACATTTAGGCACGGAGTTGGAAAACCTTGTCTGAACCCCTCCATCCTTCCTGTAGCTGCTCAGACTCTGCTTCTCTGCCCCCAGCCAAGCTTATAGGCCTGCAGAGTGTCTAGTTTTGAAGATACAGACTCTGCTAAGCAAAAGTGAACAGGGCCAAACTGGGCTTATTTCGCTGTGAAAGTGACATTTAGGCACGGAGTTGGAAAACCTTGTCTGAACCCCTCCATCCTTCCTGTAGCTGCTCAGACTCTGCTTCTCTGCCCCCAGCCAAGCTTATAGGCCTGCAGAGTGTCTAGTTTTGAAGATACAGACTCTGCTAAGCAAAAGTGAACAGGGCCAAACTGGGCTTATTTCGCTGTGAAAGTGACATTTAGGCACGGAGTTGGAAAACCTTGTCTGAACCCCTCCATCCTTCCTGTAGCTGCTCAGACTCTGCTTCTCTGCCCCCAGCCAAGCTTATAGGCCTGCAGAGTGTCTAGTGTTTTGAAGATACAGACTCTGCTAAGCAAAAGTGAACAGGGCCAAACTGGGCTTATTTCGCTGTGAAAGTGACATTTAGGCACGGAGTTGGAAAACCTTGTCTGAACCCCTCCATCCTTCCTGTAGCTGCTCAGACTCTGCTTCTCTGCCCCCAGCCAAGCTTATAGGCCTGCAGAGTGTCTAGTTTTGAAGATACAGACTCTGCTAAGCAAAAGTGAACAGGGCCAAACTGGGCTTATTTCGCTGTGAAAGTGACATTTAGGCACGGAGTTGGAAAACCTTGTCTGAACCCCTCCATCCTTCCTGTAGCTGCTCAGACTCTGCTTCTCTGCCCCCAGCCAAGCTTATAGGCCTGCAGAGTGTCTAGTTTTGAAGATACAGACTCTGCTAAGCAAAAGTGAACAGGGCCAAACTGGGCTTATTTCGCTGTGAAATTTCGATGTCACTTTCACAGCGAAATAAGCCCAGTTTGGCCCTGTTCACTTTTGCTTAGCAGAGTCTGTATCTTCAAAACTAGACACTCTGCAGCCTATAAGCTTGGCTGGGGGCAGAGAAGCAGAGTCTGAGCAGCTACAGGAAGGATGGAGGGGTTCAGACAAGGTTTTCCAACTCCGTGCCTAAATGTCACTTTCACAGCGAAATAAGCCCAGTTTGGCCCTGTTCACTTTTGCTTAGCAGAGTCTGTATCTTCAAAACTAGACACTCTGCAGGCCTATAAGCTTGGCTGGGGGCAGAGAAGCAGAGTCTGAGCAGCTACAGGAAGGATGGAGGGGTTCAGACAAGGTTTTCCAACTCCGTGCCTAAATGTCACTTTCACAGCGAAATAAGCCCAGTTTGGCCCTGTTCACTTTTGCTTAGCAGAGTCTGTATCTTCAAAACTAGACACTCTGCAGGCCTATAAGCTTGGCTGGGGGCAGAGAAGCAGAGTCTGAGCAGCTACAGGAAGGATGGAGGGGTTCAGACAAGGTTTTCCAACTCCGTGCCTAAATGTCACTTTCACAGCGAAATAAGCCCAGTTTGGCCCTGTTCACTTTTGCTTAGCAGAGTCTGTATCTTCAAAACTAGACACTCTGCAGGCCTATAAGCTTGGCTGGGGGCAGAGAAGCAGAGTCTGAGCAGCTACAGGAAGGATGGAGGGGTTCAGACAAGGTTTTCCAACTCCGTGCCTAAATGTCACTTTCACAGCGAAATAAGCCCAGTTTGGCCCTGTTCACTTTTGCTTAGCAGAGTCTGTATCTTCAAAACTAGACACTCTGCAGGCCTATAAGCTTGGCTGGGGGCAGAGAAGCAGAGTCTGAGCAGCTACAGGAAGGATGGAGGGGTTCAGACAAGGTTTTCCAACTCCGTGCCTAAATGTCACTTTCACAGCGAAATAAGCCCAGTTTGGCCCTGTTCACTTTTGCTTAGCAGAGTCTGTATCTTCAAAACTAGACACTCTGCAGGCCTATAAGCTTGGCTGGGGGCAGAGAAGCAGAGTCTGAGCAGCTACAGGAAGGATGGAGGGGTTCAGACAAGGTTTTCCAACTCCGTGCCTAAATGTCACTTTCACAGCGAAATAAGCCCAGTTTGGCCCTGTTCACTTTTGCTTAGCAGAGTCTGTATCTTCAAAACTAGACACTCTGCAGGCCTATAAGCTTGGCTGGGGGCAGAGAAGCAGAGTCTGAGCAGCTACAGGAAGGATGGAGGGGTTCAGACAAGGTTTTCCAACTCCGTGCCTAAATGTCACTTTCACAGCGAAATAAGCCCAGTTTGGCCCTGTTCACTTTTGCTTAGCAGAGTCTGTATCTTCAAAACTAGACACTCTGCAGGCCTATAAGCTTGGCTGGGGGCAGAGAAGCAGAGTCTGAGCAGCTACAGGAAGGATGGAGGGGTTCAGACAAGGTTTTCCAACTCCGTGCCTAAATGTCACTTTCACAGCGAAATAAGCCCAGTTTGGCCCTGTTCACTTTTGCTTAGCAGAGTCTGTATCTTCAAAACTAGACACTCTGCAGGCCTATAAGCTTGGCTGGGGGCAGAGAAGCAGAGTCTGAGCAGCTACAGGAAGGATGGAGGGGTTCAGACAAGGTTTTCCAACTCCGTGCCTAAATGTCACTTTCACAGCGAAATAAGCCCAGTTTGGCCCTGTTCACTTTTGCTTAGCAGAGTCTGTATCTTCAAAACTAGACACTCTGCAGGCCTATAAGCTTGGCTGGGGGCAGAGAAGCAGAGTCTGAGCAGCTACAGGAAGGATGGAGGGGTTCAGACAAGGTTTTCCAACTCTGTGCCTAAATGTCACTTTCACAGCGAAATAAGCCCAGTTTGGCCCTGTTCACTTTTGCTTAGCAGAGTCTGTATCTTCAAAACTAGACACTCTGCAGGCCTATAAGCTTGGCTGGGGGCAGAGAAGCAGAGTCTGAGCAGCTACAGGAAGGATGGAGGGGTTCAGACAAGGTTTTCCAAGTCCGTGCCTAAATCTCACTTTCACAGCGAAATAAGCCCAGTTTGGCCCTGTTCACTTTTGCTTAGCAGAGTCTGTATCTTCAAAACTAGACACTCTGCAGGCCTATATCAGCCCAATATCAATATCAGCCCAATATCAATATCAGCCCAATATCAGCATCAGCCCAATATCAGCATCAGCCCAATATCAGCATCAGCCCAATATCAGCATCAGCCCAATATCAGCATCAGCCCAATATCAGCATCAGCCCAATATCAGCATCAGCCCAATATCAGCATCAGCCCAATATCAGCATCAGCCCAATATCAGCATCAGCCCAATATCAGCATCAGCCCAATATCAGCATCAGCCCAATATCAGCATCAGCCCAATATCAGCATCAGCCCAATATCAGCATCAGCCCAATATCAGCATCAGCCCAATATCAGCATCAGCCCAATATCAGCATCAGCCCAATATCAGCATCAGCCCAATATCAGCATCAGCCCAATATCAGCATCAGCCCAATATCAGCATCAGCCCAATATCAGCATCAGCCCAATATCAGCATCAGCCCAATATCAGCATCAGCCCAATATCAGCATCAGCCCAATATCAGCATCAGCCCAATATCAGCATCAGCCCAATATCAGCATCAGCCCAATATCAGCATCAGCCCAATATCAGCATCAGCCCAATATCAGCATCAGCCCAATATCAGCATCAGCCCAATATCAGCATCAGCCCAATATCAGCATCAGCCCAATATCAGCATCAGCCCAATATCAGCATCAGCCCAATATCAGCATCAGCCCAATATCAGCATCAGCCCAATATCAGCATCAGCCCAATATCAGCATCAGCCCAATATCAGCATCAGCCCAATATCAGCATCAGCCCAATATCAGCATCAGCCCAATATCAGCATCAGCCCAATATCAGCATCAGCCCAATATCAGCATCAGCCCAATATCAGCATCAGCCCAATATCAGCATCAGCCCAATATCAGCATCAGCCCAATATCAGCATCAGCCCAATATCAGCATCAGCCCAATATCAGCATCAGCCCAATATCAGCATCAGCCCAATATCAGCATCAGCCCAATATCAGCATCAGCCCAATATCAGCATCAGCCCAATATCAGCATCAGCCCAATATCAGCATCAGCCCAATATCAGCATCAGCCCAATATCAGCATCAGCCCAATATCAGCATCAGCCCAATATCAGCATCAGCCCAATATCAGCATCAGCCCAATATCAGCATCAGCCCAATATCAGCATCAGCCCAATATCAGCATCAGCCCAATATCAGCATCAGCCCAATATCAGCATCAGCCCAATATCAGCATCAGCCCAATATCAGCATCAGCCCAATATCAGCATCAGCCCAATATCAGCATCAGCCCAATATCAGCATCAGCCCAATATCAGCATCAGCCCAATATCAGCATCAGCCCAATATCAGCATCAGCTGATATTATATCATATTGGGCTGCTTCTCTGCCCCCAGCCAAGCTTATAGGCCTGCAGAGTGTCTAGGGCTGATGCTGATGCTGATATTGGGCTGATGCTGATATTGGGCTGATGCTGATATTGGGCTGATGCTGATATTGGGCTGATGCTGATATTGGGCTGATGCTGATATTGGGCTGATGCTGATATTGGGCTGATGCTGATATTGGGCTGATGCTGATATTGGGCTGATGCTGATATTGGGCTGATGCTGATATTGGGCTGATGCTGATATTGGGCTGATGCTGATATTGGGCTGATGCTGATATTGGGCTGATGCTGATATTGGGCTGATGCTGATATTGGGCTGATGCTGATATTGGGCTGATGCTGATATTGGGCTGATGCTGATATTGGGCTGATGCTGATATTGGGCTGATGCTGATATTGGGCTGATGCTGATATTGGGCTGATGCTGATATTGGGCTGATGCTGATATTGGGCTGATGCTGATATTGGGCTGATGCTGATATTGGGCTGATGCTGATATTGGGCTGATGCTGATATTGGGCTGATGCTGATATTGGGCTGATGCTGATATTGGGCTGATGCTGATATTGGGCTGATGCTGATATTGGGCTGATGCTGATATTGGGCTGATGCTGATATTGGGCTGATGCTGATATTGGGCTGATGCTGATATTGGGCTGATGCTGATATTGGGCTGATGCTGATATTGGGCTGATGCTGATATTGGGCTGATGCTGATATTGGGCTGATGCTGATATTGGGCTGATGCTGATATTGGGCTGATGCTGATATTGGGCTGATGCTGATATTGGGCTGATGCTGATATTGGGCTGATGCTGATATTGGGCTGATGCTGATATTGGGCTGATGCTGATATTGGGCTGATGCTGATATTGGGCTGATGCTGATATTGGGCTGATGCTGATATTGGGCTGATGCTGATATTGGGCTGATGCTGATATTGGGCTGATGCTGATATTGGGCTGATGCTGATATTGGGCTGATGCTGATATTGGGCTGATGCTGATATTGGGCTGATGCTGATATTGGGCTGATGCTGATATTGGGCTGATGCTGATATTGGGCTGATGCTGATATTGGGCTGATGCTGATATTGGGCTGATGCTGATATTGGGCTGATGCTGATATTGGGCTGATGCTGATATTGGGCTGATGCTGATATTGGGCTGATGCTGATATTGGGCTGATGCTGATATTGGGCTGATGCTGATATTGGGCTGATGCTGATATTGGGCTGATGCTGATATTGGGCTGATGCTGATATTGGGCTGATGCTGATATTGGGCTGATGCTGATATTGGGCTGATGCTGATATTGGGCTGATGCTGATATTGGGCTGATGCTGATATTGGGCTGATGCTGATATTGGGCTGATGCTGATATTGGGCTGATGCTGATATTGGGCTGATGCTGATATTGGGCTGATGCTGATATTGGGCTGATGCTGATATTGGGCTGATGCTGATATTGGGCTGATGCTGATATTGGGCTGATGCTGATATTGGGCTGATGCTGATATTGGGCTGATGCTGATATTGGGCTGATGCTGATATTGGGCTGATGCTGATATTGGGCTGATGCTGATATTGGGCTGATGCTGATATTGGGCTGATGCTGATATTGGGCTGATGCTGATATTGGGCTGATGCTGATATTGGGCTGATGCTGATATTGGGCTGATGCTGATATTGGGCTGATGCTGATATTGGGCTGATGCTGATATTGGGCTGATGCTGATATTGGGCTGATGCTGATATTGGGCTGATGCTGATATTGGGCTGATGCTGATATTGGGCTGATGCTGATATTGGGCTGATGCTGATATTGGGCTGATGCTGATATTGGGCTGATGCTGATATTGGGCTGATGCTGATATTGGGCTGATGCTGATATTGGGCTGATGCTGATATTGGGCTGATGCTGATATTGGGCTGATGCTGATATTGGGCTGATGCTGATATTGGGCTGATGCTGATATTGGGCTGATGCTGATATTGGGCTGATGCTGATATTGGGCTGATGCTGATATTGGGCTGATGCTGATATTGGGCTGATGCTGATATTGGGCTGATGCTGATATTGGGCTGATGCTGATATTGGGCTGATGCTGATATTGGGCTGATGCTGATATTGGGCTGATGCTGATATTGGGCTGATGCTGATATTGGGCTGATGCTGATATTGGGCTGATGCTGATATTGGGCTGATGCTGATATTGGGCTGATGCTGATATTGGGCTGATGCTGATATTGGGCTGATGCTGATATTGGGCTGATGCTGATATTGGGCTGATGCTGATATTGGGCTGATGCTGATATTGGGCTGATGCTGATATTGGGCTGATGCTGATATTGGGCTGATGCTGATATTGGGCTGATGCTGATATTGGGCTGATGCTGATATTGGGCTGATGCTGATATTGGGCTGATGCTGATATTGGGCTGATGCTGATATTGGGCTGATGCTGATATTGGGCTGATGCTGATATTGGGCTGATGCTGATATTGGGCTGATGCTGATATTGGGCTGATGCTGATATTGGGCTGATGCTGATATTGGGCTGATGCTGATATTGGGCTGATGCTGATATTGGGCTGATGCTGATATTGGGCTGATGCTGATATTGGGCTGATGCTGATATTGGGCTGATAGCTTATAGGCCTGCAGAGTGTCTAGTTTTGAAGATACAGACTCTGCTAAGCAAAAGTGAACAGGGCCAAACTGGGCTTATTTCGCTGTGAAAGTGACATTTAGGCACGGAGTTGGAAAACCTTGTCTGAACCCCTCCATCCTTCCTGTAGCTGCTCAGACTCTGCTTCTCTGCCCCCAGCCAAGCTTATAGGCCTGCAGAGTGTCTAGTTTTGAAGATACAGACTCTGCTAAGCAAAAGTGAACAGGGCCAAACTGGGCTTATTTCGCTGTGAAAGTGACATTTAGGCACGGAGTTGGAAAACCTTGTCTGAACCCCTCCATCCTTCCTGTAGCTGCTCAGACTCTGCTTCTCTGCCCCCAGCCAAGCTTATAGGCCTGCAGAGTGTCTAGTTTTGAAGATACAGACTCTGCTAAGCAAAAGTGAACAGGGCCAAACTGGGCTTATTTCGCTGTGAAAGTGACATTTAGGCACGGAGTTGGAAAACCTTGTCTGAACCCCTCCATCCTTCCTGTAGCTGCTCAGACTCTGCTTCTCTGCCCCCAGCCAAGCTTATAGGCCTGCAGAGTGTCTAGTTTTGAAGATACAGACTCTGCTAAGCAAAAGTGAACAGGGCCAAACTGGGCTTATTTCGCTGTGAAAGTGACATTTAGGCACGGAGTTGGAAAACCTTGTCTGAACCCCTCCATCCTTCCTGTAGCTGCTCAGACTCTGCTTCTCTGCCCCCAGCCAAGCTTATAGGCCTGCAGAGTGTCTAGTTTTGAAGATACAGACTCTGCTAAGCAAAAGTGAACAGGGCCAAACTGGGCTTATTTCGCTGTGAAAGTGACATTTAGGCACGGAGTTGGAAAACCTTGTCTGAACCCCTCCATCCTTCCTGTAGCTGCTCAGACTCTGCTTCTCTGCCCCCAGCCAAGCTTATAGGCCTGCAGAGTGTCTAGTTTTGAAGATACAGACTCTGCTAAGCAAAAGTGAACAGGGCCAAACTGGGCTTATTTCGCTGTGAAAGTGACATTTAGGCACGGAGTTGGAAAACCTTGTCTGAACCCCTCCATCCTTCCTGTAGCTGCTCAGACTCTGCTTCTCTGCCCCCAGCCAAGCTTATAGGCCTGCAGAGTGTCTAGTTTTGAAGATACAGACTCTGCTAAGCAAAAGTGAACAGGGCCAAACTGGGCTTATTTCGCTGTGAAAGTGACATTTAGGCACGGAGTTGGAAAACCTTGTCTGAACCCCTCCATCCTTCCTGTAGCTGCTCAGACTCTGCTTCTCTGCCCCCAGCCAAGCTTATAGGCCTGCAGAGTGTCTAGTTTTGAAGATACAGACTCTGCTAAGCAAAAGTGAACAGGGCCAAACTGGGCTTATTTCGCTGTGAAAGTGACATTTAGGCACGGAGTTGGAAAACCTTGTCTGAACCCCTCCATCCTTCCTGTAGCTGCTCAGACTCTGCTTCTCTGCCCCCAGCCAAGCTTATAGGCCTGCAGAGTGTCTAGTTTTGAAGATACAGACTCTGCTAAGCAAAAGTGAACAGGGCCAAACTGGGCTTATTTCGCTGTGAAAGTGACATTTAGGCACGGAGTTGGAAAACCTTGTCTGAACCTCTCCATCCTTCCTGTAGCTGCTCAGACTCTGCTTCTCTGCCCCCAGCCAAGCTTATAGGCCTGCAGAGTGTCTAGTTTTGAAGATACAGACTCTGCTAAGCAAAAGTGAACAGGGCCAAACTGGGCTTATTTCGCTGTGAAAGTGACATTTAGGCACGGAGTTGGAAAACCTTGTCTGAACCCCTCCATCCTTCCTGTAGCTGCTCAGACTCTGCTTCTCTGCCCCCAGCCAAGCTTATAGGCCTGCAGAGTGTCTAGTTTTGAAGATACAGACTCTGCTAAGCAAAAGTGAACAGGGCCAAACTGGGCTTATTTCGCTGTGAAAGTGACATTTAGGCACGGAGTTGGAAAACCTTGTCTGAACCCCTCCATCCTTCCTGTAGCTGCTCAGACTCTGCTTCTCTGCCCCCAGCCAAGCTTATAGGCCTGCAGAGTGTCTAGTTTTGAAGATACAGACTCTGCTAAGCAAAAGTGAACAGGGCCAAACTGGGCTTATTTCGCTGTGAAAGTGACATCGAAATTTCACAGCGAAATAAGCCCAGTTTGGCCCTGTTCACTTTTGCTTAGCAGAGTCTGTATCTTCAAAACTAGACACTCTGCAGGCCTATAAGCTTGGCTGGGGGCAGAGAAGCAGAGTCTGAGCAGCTACAGGAAGGATGGAGGGGTTCAGACAAGGTTTTCCAACTCCGTGCCTAAATGTCACTTTCACAGCGAAATAAGCCCAGTTTGGCCCTGTTCACTTTTGCTTAGCAGAGTCTGTATCTTCAAAACTAGACACTCTGCAGGCCTATAAGCTTGGCTGGGGGCAGAGAAGCAGAGTCTGAGCAGCTACAGGAAGGATGGAGGGGTTCAGACAAGGTTTTCCAACTCCGTGCCTAAATGTCACTTTCACAGCGAAATAAGCCCAGTTTGGCCCTGTTCACTTTTGCTTAGCAGAGTCTGTATCTTCAAAACTAGACACTCTGCAGGCCTATAAGCTTGGCTGGGGGCAGAGAAGCAGAGTCTGAGCAGCTACAGGAAGGATGGAGGGGTTCAGACAAGGTTTTCCAACTCCGTGCCTAAATGTCACTTTCACAGCGAAATAAGCCCAGTTTGGCCCTGTTCACTTTTGCTTAGCAGAGTCTGTATCTTCAAAACTAGACACTCTGCAGGCCTATAAGCTTGGCTGGGGGCAGAGAAGCAGAGTCTGAGCAGCTACAGGAAGGATGGAGGGGTTCAGACAAGGTTTTCCAACTCCGTGCCTAAATGTCACTTTCACAGCGAAATAAGCCCAGTTTGGCCCTGTTCACTTTTGCTTAGCAGAGTCTGTATCTTCAAAACTAGACACTCTGCAGGCCTATAAGCTTGGCTGGGGGCAGAGAAGCAGAGTCTGAGCAGCTACAGGAAGGATGGAGGGGTTCAGACAAGGTTTTCCAACTCCGTGCCTAAATGTCACTTTCACAGCGAAATAAGCCCAGTTTGGCCCTGTTCACTTTTGCTTAGCAGAGTCTGTATCTTCAAAACTAGACACTCTGCAGGCCTATAAGCTTGGCTGGGGGCAGAGAAGCAGAGTCTGAGCAGCTACAGGAAGGATGGAGGGGTTCAGACAAGGTTTTCCAACTCCGTGCCTAAATGTCACTTTCACAGCGAAATAAGCCCAGTTTGGCCCTGTTCACTTTTGCTTAGCAGAGTCTGTATCTTCAAAACTAGACACTCTGCAGGCCTATAAGCTTGGCTGGGGGCAGAGAAGCAGAGTCTGAGCAGCTACAGGAAGGATGGAGGGGTTCAGACAAGGTTTTCCAACTCCGTGCCTAAATGTCACTTTCACAGCGAAATAAGCCCAGTTTGGCCCTGTTCACTTTTGCTTAGCAGAGTCTGTATCTTCAAAACTAGACACTCTGCAGGCCTATAAGCTTGGCTGGGGGCAGAGAAGCAGAGTCTGAGCAGCTACAGGAAGGATGGAGGGGTTCAGACAAGGTTTTCCAACTCCGTGCCTAAATGTCACTTTCACAGCGAAATAAGCCCAGTTTGGCCCTGTTCACTTTTGCTTAGCAGAGTCTGTATCTTCAAAACTAGACACTCTGCAGGCCTATAAGCTTGGCTGGGGGCAGAGAAGCAGAGTCTGAGCAGCTACAGGAAGGATGGAGGGGTTCAGACAAGGTTTTCCAACTCCGTGCCTAAATGTCACTTTCACAGCGAAATAAGCCCAGTTTGGCCCTGTTCACTTTTGCTTAGCAGAGTCTGTATCTTCAAAACTAGACACTCTGCAGGCCTATAAGCTTGGCTGGGGGCAGAGAAGCAGAGTCTGAGCAGCTACAGGAAGGATGGAGGGGTTCAGACAAGGTTTTCCAACTCCGTGCCTAAATGTCACTTTCACAGCGAAATAAGCCCAGTTTGGCCCTGTTCACTTTTGCTTAGCAGAGTCTGTATCTTCAAAACTAGACACTCTGCAGGCCTATAAGCTTGGCTGGGGGCAGAGAAGCAGAGTCTGAGCAGCTACAGGAAGGATGGAGGGGTTCAGACAAGGTTTTCCAACTCCGTGCCTAAATGTCACTTTCACAGCGAAATAAGCCCAGTTTGGCCCTGTTCACTTTTGCTTAGCAGAGTCTGTATCTTCAAAACTAGACACTCTGCAGGCCTATAAGCTTGGCTGGGGGCAGAGAAGCAGAGTCTGAGCAGCTACAGGAAGGATGGAGGGGTTCAGACAAGGTTTTCCAACTCCGTGCCTAAATGTCACTTTCACAGCGAAATAAGCCCAGTTTGGCCCTGTTCACTTTTGCTTAGCAGAGTCTGTATCTTCAAAACTAGACACTCTGCAGGCCTATAAGCTTGGCTGGGGGCAGAGAAGCAGAGTCTGAGCAGCTACAGGAAGGATGGAGGGGTTCAGACAAGGTTTTCCAACTCCGTGCCTAAATGTCACTTTCACAGCGAAATAAGCCCAGTTTGGCCCTGTTCACTTTTGCTTAGCAGAGTCTGTATCTTCAAAACTAGACACTCTGCAGGCCTATAAGCTTGGCTGGGGGCAGAGAAGCAGAGTCTGAGCAGCTACAGGAAGGATGGAGGGGTTCAGACAAGGTTTTCCAACTCCGTGCCTAAATGTCACTTTCACAGCGAAATAAGCCCAGTTTGGCCCTGTTCACTTTTGCTTAGCAGAGTCTGTATCTTCAAAACTAGACACTCTGCAGGCCTATAAGCTTGGCTGGGGGCAGAGAAGCAGAGTCTGAGCAGCTACAGGAAGGATGGAGGGGTTCAGACAAGGTTTTCCAACTCCGTGCCTAAATGTCACTTTCACAGCGAAATAAGCCCAGTTTGGCCCTGTTCACTTTTGCTTAGCAGAGTCTGTATCTTCAAAACTAGACACTCTGCAGGCCTATAAGCTTGGCTGGGGGCAGAGAAGCAGAGTCTGAGCAGCTACAGGAAGGATGGAGGGGTTCAGACAAGGTTTTCCAACTCCGTGCCTAAATGTCACTTTCACAGCGAAATAAGCCCAGTTTGGCCCTGTTCACTTTTGCTTAGCAGAGTCTGTATCTTCAAAACTAGACACTCTGCAGGCCTATAAGCTTGGCTGGGGGCAGAGAAGCAGAGTCTGAGCAGCTACAGGAAGGATGGAGGGGTTCAGACAAGGTTTTCCAACTCCGTGCCTAAATGTCACTTTCACAGCGAAATAAGCCCAGTTTGGCCCTGTTCACTTTTGCTTAGCAGAGTCTGTATCTTCAAAACTAGACACTCTGCAGGCCTATAAGCTTGGCTGGGGGCAGAGAAGCAGAGTCTGAGCAGCTACAGGAAGGATGGAGGGGTTCAGACAAGGTTTTCCAACTCCGTGCCTAAATGTCACTTTCACAGCGAAATAAGCCCAGTTTGGCCCTGTTCACTTTTGCTTAGCAGAGTCTGTATCTTCAAAACTAGACACTCTGCAGGCCTATAAGCTTGGCTGGGGGCAGAGAAGCAGAGTCTGAGCAGCTACAGGAAGGATGGAGGGGTTCAGACAAGGTTTTCCAACTCCGTGCCTAAATGTCACTTTCACAGCGAAATAAGCCCAGTTTGGCCCTGTTCACTTTTGCTTAGCAGAGTCTGTATCTTCAAAACTAGACACTCTGCAGGCCTATAAGCTTGGCTGGGGGCAGAGAAGCAGAGTCTGAGCAGCTACAGGAAGGATGGAGGGGTTCAGACAAGGTTTTCCAACTCCGTGCCTAAATGTCACTTTCACAGCGAAATAAGCCCAGTTTGGCCCTGTTCACTTTTGCTTAGCAGAGTCTGTATCTTCAAAACTAGACACTCTGCAGGCCTATAAGCTTGGCTGGGGGCAGAGAAGCAGAGTCTGAGCAGCTACAGGAAGGATGGAGGGGTTCAGACAAGGTTTTCCAACTCCGTGCCTAAATGTCACTTTCACAGCGAAATAAGCCCAGTTTGGCCCTGTTCACTTTTGCTTAGCAGAGTCTGTATCTTCAAAACTAGACACTCTGCAGGCCTATAAGCTTGGCTGGGGGCAGAGAAGCAGAGTCTGAGCAGCTACAGGAAGGATGGAGGGGTTCAGACAAGGTTTTCCAAGTCCGTGCCTAAATCTCACTTTCACAGCGAAATAAGCCCAGTTTGGCCCTGTTCACTTTTGCTTAGCAGAGTCTGTATCTTCAAAACTAGACACTCTGCAGGCCTATATCAGCCCAATATCAATATCAGCCCAATATCAATATCAGCCCAATATCAGCATCAGCCCAATATCAGCATCAGCCCAATATCAGCATCAGCCCAATATCAGCATCAGCCCAATATCAGCATCAGCCCAATATCAGCATCAGCCCAATATCAGCATCAGCCCAATATCAGCATCAGCCCAATATCAGCATCAGCCCAATATCAGCATCAGCCCAATATCAGCATCAGCCCAATATCAGCATCAGCCCAATATCAGCATCAGCCCAATATCAGCATCAGCCCAATATCAGCATCAGCCCAATATCAGCATCAGCCCAATATCAGCATCAGCCCAATATCAGCATCAGCCCAATATCAGCATCAGCCCAATATCAGCATCAGCCCAATATCAGCATCAGCCCAATATCAGCATCAGCCCAATATCAGCATCAGCCCAATATCAGCATCAGCCCAATATCAGCATCAGCCCAATATCAGCATCAGCCCAATATCAGCATCAGCCCAATATCAGCATCAGCCCAATATCAGCATCAGCCCAATATCAGCATCAGCCCAATATCAGCATCAGCCCAATATCAGCATCAGCCCAATATCAGCATCAGCCCAATATCAGCATCAGCCCAATATCAGCATCAGCCCAATATCAGCATCAGCCCAATATCAGCATCAGCCCAATATCAGCATCAGCCCAATATCAGCATCAGCCCAATATCAGCATCAGCCCAATATCAGCATCAGCCCAATATCAGCATCAGCCCAATATCAGCATCAGCCCAATATCAGCATCAGCCCAATATCAGCATCAGCCCAATATCAGCATCAGCCCAATATCAGCATCAGCCCAATATCAGCATCAGCCCAATATCAGCATCAGCCCAATATCAGCATCAGCCCAATATCAGCATCAGCCCAATATCAGCATCAGCCCAATATCAGCATCAGCCCAATATCAGCATCAGCCCAATATCAGCATCAGCCCAATATCAGCATCAGCCCAATATCAGCATCAGCCCAATATCAGCATCAGCCCAATATCAGCATCAGCCCAATATCAGCATCAGACCAATATCAGCATCAGCCCAATATCAGCATCAGCCCAATATCAGCATCAGCCCAATATCAGCATCAGCCCAATATCAGCATCAGCCCAATATCAGCATCAGCCCAATATCAGCATCAGCCCAATATCAGCATCAGCCCAATATCAGCATCAGCCCAATATCAGCATCAGCCCAATATCAGCATCAGCCCAATATCAGCATCAGCCCAATATCAGCATCAGCCCAATATCAGCATCAGCCCAATATCAGCATCAGCCCAATATCAGCATCAGCCCAATATCAGCATCAGCCCAATATCAGCATCAGCCCAATATCAGCATCAGCCCAATATCAGCATCAGCCCAATATCAGCATCAGCCCAATATCAGCATCAGCCCAATATCAGCATCAGCCCAATATCAGCATCAGCCCAATATCAGCATCAGCCCAATATCAGCATCAGCCCAATATCAGCATCAGCCCAATATCAGCATCAGCCCAATATCAGCATCAGCCCAATATCAGCATCAGCCCAATATCAGCATCAGCCCAATATCAGCATCAGCCCAATATCAGCATCAGCCCAATATCAGCATCAGCCCAATATCAGCATCAGCCCAATATCAGCATCAGCCCAATATCAGCATCAGCCCAATATCAGCATCAGCCCAATATCAGCATCAGCCCAATATCAGCATCAGCCCAATATCAGCATCAGCCCAATATCAGCATCAGCCCTAGACACTCTGCAGGCCTATAAGCTTGGCTGGGGGCAGAGAAGCAGCCCAATATGATATAATATCAGCTGATGCTGATATTGGGCTGATGCTGATATTGGGCTGATGCTGATATTGGGCTGATGCTGATATTGGGCTGATGCTGATATTGGGCTGATGCTGATATTGGGCTGATGCTGATATTGGGCTGATGCTGATATTGGGCTGATGCTGATATTGGGCTGATGCTGATATTGGGCTGATGCTGATATTGGGCTGATGCTGATATTGGGCTGATGCTGATATTGGGCTGATGCTGATATTGGGCTGATGCTGATATTGGGCTGATGCTGATATTGGGCTGATGCTGATATTGGGCTGATGCTGATATTGGGCTGATGCTGATATTGGGCTGATGCTGATATTGGGCTGATGCTGATATTGGGCTGATGCTGATATTGGGCTGATGCTGATATTGGGCTGATGCTGATATTGGGCTGATGCTGATATTGGGCTGATGCTGATATTGGGCTGATGCTGATATTGGGCTGATGCTGATATTGGGCTGATGCTGATATTGGGCTGATGCTGATATTGGGCTGATGCTGATATTGGGCTGATGCTGATATTGGGCTGATGCTGATATTGGGCTGATGCTGATATTGGGCTGATGCTGATATTGGGCTGATGCTGATATTGGGCTGATGCTGATATTGGGCTGATGCTGATATTGGGCTGATGCTGATATTGGGCTGATGCTGATATTGGGCTGATGCTGATATTGGGCTGATGCTGATATTGGGCTGATGCTGATATTGGGCTGATGCTGATATTGGGCTGATGCTGATATTGGCTGATGCTGATATTGGGCTGATGCTGATATTGGGCTGATGCTGATATTGGGCTGATGCTGATATTGGGCTGATGCTGATATTGGGCTGATGCTGATATTGGGCTGATGCTGATATTGGGCTGATGCTGATATTGGGCTGATGCTGATATTGGGCTGATGCTGATATTGGGCTGATGCTGATATTGGGCTGATGCTGATATTGGGCTGATGCTGATATTGGGCTGATGCTGATATTGGGCTGATGCTGATATTGGGCTGATGCTGATATTGGGCTGATGCTGATATTGGGCTGATGCTGATATTGGGCTGATATTGATATTGGGCTGATATTGATATTGGGCTGATATAGGCCTGCAGAGTGTCTAGTTTTGAAGATACAGACTCTGCTAAGCAAAAGTGAACAGGGCCAAACTGGGCTTATTTCGCTGTGAAAGTGAGATTTAGGCACGGACTTGGAAAACCTTGTCTGAACCCCTCCATCCTTCCTGTAGCTGCTCAGACTCTGCTTCTCTGCCCCCAGCCAAGCTTATAGGCCTGCAGAGTGTCTAGTTTTGAAGATACAGACTCTGCTAAGCAAAAGTGAACAGGGCCAAACTGGGCTTATTTCGCTGTGAAAGTGACATTTAGGCACGGAGTTGGAAAACCTTGTCTGAACCCCTCCATCCTTCCTGTAGCTGCTCAGACTCTGCTTCTCTGCCCCCAGCCAAGCTTATAGGCCTGCAGAGTGTCTAGTTTTGAAGATACAGACTCTGCTAAGCAAAAGTGAACAGGGCCAAACTGGGCTTATTTCGCTGTGAAAGTGACATTTAGGCACGGAGTTGGAAAACCTTGTCTGAACCCCTCCATCCTTCCTGTAGCTGCTCAGACTCTGCTTCTCTGCCCCCAGCCAAGCTTATAGGCCTGCAGAGTGTCTAGTTTTGAAGATACAGACTCTGCTAAGCAAAAGTGAACAGGGCCAAACTGGGCTTATTTCGCTGTGAAAGTGACATTTAGGCACGGAGTTGGAAAACCTTGTCTGAACCCCTCCATCCTTCCTGTAGCTGCTCAGACTCTGCTTCTCTGCCCCCAGCCAAGCTTATAGGCCTGCAGAGTGTCTAGTTTTGAAGATACAGACTCTGCTAAGCAAAAGTGAACAGGGCCAAACTGGGCTTATTTCGCTGTGAAAGTGACATTTAGGCACGGAGTTGGAAAACCTTGTCTGAACCCCTCCATCCTTCCTGTAGCTGCTCAGACTCTGCTTCTCTGCCCCCAGCCAAGCTTATAGGCCTGCAGAGTGTCTAGTTTTGAAGATACAGACTCTGCTAAGCAAAAGTGAACAGGGCCAAACTGGGCTTATTTCGCTGTGAAAGTGACATTTAGGCACGGAGTTGGAAAACCTTGTCTGAACCCCTCCATCCTTCCTGTAGCTGCTCAGACTCTGCTTCTCTGCCCCCAGCCAAGCTTATAGGCCTGCAGAGTGTCTAGTTTTGAAGATACAGACTCTGCTAAGCAAAAGTGAACAGGGCCAAACTGGGCTTATTTCGCTGTGAAAGTGACATTTAGGCACGGAGTTGGAAAACCTTGTCTGAACCCCTCCATCCTTCCTGTAGCTGCTCAGACTCTGCTTCTCTGCCCCCAGCCAAGCTTATAGGCCTGCAGAGTGTCTAGTTTTGAAGATACAGACTCTGCTAAGCAAAAGTGAACAGGGCCAAACTGGGCTTATTTCGCTGTGAAAGTGACATTTAGGCACGGAGTTGGAAAACCTTGTCTGAACCCCTCCATCCTTCCTGTAGCTGCTCAGACTCTGCTTCTCTGCCCCCAGCCAAGCTTATAGGCCTGCAGAGTGTCTAGTTTTGAAGATACAGACTCTGCTAAGCAAAAGTGAACAGGGCCAAACTGGGCTTATTTCGCTGTGAAAGTGACATTTAGGCACGGAGTTGGAAAACCTTGTCTGAACCCCTCCATCCTTCCTGTAGCTGCTCAGACTCTGCTTCTCTGCCCCCAGCCAAGCTTATAGGCCTGCAGAGTGTCTAGTTTTGAAGATACAGACTCTGCTAAGCAAAAGTGAACAGGGCCAAACTGGGCTTATTTCGCTGTGAAAGTGACATTTAGGCACGGAGTTGGAAAACCTTGTCTGAACCCCTCCATCCTTCCTGTAGCTGCTCAGACTCTGCTTCTCTGCCCCCAGCCAAGCTTATAGGCCTGCAGAGTGTCTAGTTTTGAAGATACAGACTCTGCTAAGCAAAAGTGAACAGGGCCAAACTGGGCTTATTTCGCTGTGAAAGTGACATTTAGGCACGGAGTTGGAAAACCTTGTCTGAACCCCTCCATCCTTCCTGTAGCTGCTCAGACTCTGCTTCTCTGCCCCCAGCCAAGCTTATAGGCCTGCAGAGTGTCTAGTTTTGAAGATACAGACTCTGCTAAGCAAAAGTGAACAGGGCCAAACTGGGCTTATTTCGCTGTGAAAGTGACATTTAGGCACGGAGTTGGAAAACCTTGTCTGAACCCCTCCATCCTTCCTGTAGCTGCTCAGACTCTGCTTCTCTGCCCCCAGCCAAGCTTATAGGCCTGCAGAGTGTCTAGTTTTGAAGATACAGACTCTGCTAAGCAAAAGTGAACAGGGCCAAACTGGGCTTATTTCGCTGTGAAAGTGACATCGAAATTTCACAGCGAAATAAGCCCAGTTTGGCCCTGTTCACTTTTGCTTAGCAGAGTCTGTATCTTCAAAACTAGACACTCTGCAGGCCTATAAGCTTGGCTGGGGGCAGAGAAGCAGAGTCTGAGCAGCTACAGGAAGGATGGAGGGGTTCAGACAAGGTTTTCCAACTCCGTGCCTAAATGTCACTTTCACAGCGAAATAAGCCCAGTTTGGCCCTGTTCACTTTTGCTTAGCAGAGTCTGTATCTTCAAAACTAGACACTCTGCAGGCCTATAAGCTTGGCTGGGGGCAGAGAAGCAGAGTCTGAGCAGCTACAGGAAGGATGGAGGGGTTCAGACAAGGTTTTCCAACTCCGTGCCTAAATGTCACTTTCACAGCGAAATAAGCCCAGTTTGGCCCTGTTCACTTTTGCTTAGCAGAGTCTGTATCTTCAAAACTAGACACTCTGCAGGCCTATAAGCTTGGCTGGGGGCAGAGAAGCAGAGTCTGAGCAGCTACAGGAAGGATGGAGGGGTTCAGACAAGGTTTTCCAACTCCGTGCCTAAATGTCACTTTCACAGCGAAATAAGCCCAGTTTGGCCCTGTTCACTTTTGCTTAGCAGAGTCTGTATCTTCAAAACTAGACACTCTGCAGGCCTATAAGCTTGGCTGGGGGCAGAGAAGCAGAGTCTGAGCAGCTACAGGAAGGATGGAGGGGTTCAGACAAGGTTTTCCAACTCCGTGCCTAAATGTCACTTTCACAGCGAAATAAGCCCAGTTTGGCCCTGTTCACTTTTGCTTAGCAGAGTCTGTATCTTCAAAACTAGACACTCTGCAGGCCTATAAGCTTGGCTGGGGGCAGAGAAGCAGAGTCTGAGCAGCTACAGGAAGGATGGAGGGGTTCAGACAAGGTTTTCCAACTCCGTGCCTAAATGTCACTTTCACAGCGAAATAAGCCCAGTTTGGCCCTGTTCACTTTTGCTTAGCAGAGTCTGTATCTTCAAAACTAGACACTCTGCAGGCCTATAAGCTTGGCTGGGGGCAGAGAAGCAGAGTCTGAGCAGCTACAGGAAGGATGGAGGGGTTCAGACAAGGTTTTCCAACTCCGTGCCTAAATGTCACTTTCACAGCGAAATAAGCCCAGTTTGGCCCTGTTCACTTTTGCTTAGCAGAGTCTGTATCTTCAAAACTAGACACTCTGCAGGCCTATAAGCTTGGCTGGGGGCAGAGAAGCAGAGTCTGAGCAGCTACAGGAAGGATGGAGGGGTTCAGACAAGGTTTTCCAACTCCGTGCCTAAATGTCACTTTCACAGCGAAATAAGCCCAGTTTGGCCCTGTTCACTTTTGCTTAGCAGAGTCTGTATCTTCAAAACTAGACACTCTGCAGGCCTATAAGCTTGGCTGGGGGCAGAGAAGCAGAGTCTGAGCAGCTACAGGAAGGATGGAGGGGTTCAGACAAGGTTTTCCAACTCCGTGCCTAAATGTCACTTTCACAGCGAAATAAGCCCAGTTTGGCCCTGTTCACTTTTGCTTAGCAGAGTCTGTATCTTCAAAACTAGACACTCTGCAGGCCTATAAGCTTGGCTGGGGGCAGAGAAGCAGAGTCTGAGCAGCTACAGGAAGGATGGAGGGGTTCAGACAAGGTTTTCCAACTCCGTGCCTAAATGTCACTTTCACAGCGAAATAAGCCCAGTTTGGCCCTGTTCACTTTTGCTTAGCAGAGTCTGTATCTTCAAAACTAGACACTCTGCAGGCCTATAAGCTTGGCTGGGGGCAGAGAAGCAGAGTCTGAGCAGCTACAGGAAGGATGGAGGGGTTCAGACAAGGTTTTCCAACTCCGTGCCTAAATGTCACTTTCACAGCGAAATAAGCCCAGTTTGGCCCTGTTCACTTTTGCTTAGCAGAGTCTGTATCTTCAAAACTAGACACTCTGCAGGCCTATAAGCTTGGCTGGGGGCAGAGAAGCAGAGTCTGAGCAGCTACAGGAAGGATGGAGGGGTTCAGACAAGGTTTTCCAACTCCGTGCCTAAATGTCACTTTCACAGCGAAATAAGCCCAGTTTGGCCCTGTTCACTTTTGCTTAGCAGAGTCTGTATCTTCAAAACTAGACACTCTGCAGGCCTATAAGCTTGGCTGGGGGCAGAGAAGCAGAGTCTGAGCAGCTACAGGAAGGATGGAGGGGTTCAGACAAGGTTTTCCAACTCCGTGCCTAAATGTCACTTTCACAGCGAAATAAGCCCAGTTTGGCCCTGTTCACTTTTGCTTAGCAGAGTCTGTATCTTCAAAACTAGACACTCTGCAGGCCTATAAGCTTGGCTGGGGGCAGAGAAGCAGAGTCTGAGCAGCTACAGGAAGGATGGAGGGGTTCAGACAAGGTTTTCCAACTCCGTGCCTAAATGTCACTTTCACAGCGAAATAAGCCCAGTTTGGCCCTGTTCACTTTTGCTTAGCAGAGTCTGTATCTTCAAAACTAGACACTCTGCAGGCCTATAAGCTTGGCTGGGGGCAGAGAAGCAGAGTCTGAGCAGCTACAGGAAGGATGGAGGGGTTCAGACAAGGTTTTCCAACTCCGTGCCTAAATGTCACTTTCACAGCGAAATAAGCCCAGTTTGGCCCTGTTCACTTTTGCTTAGCAGAGTCTGTATCTTCAAAACTAGACACTCTGCAGGCCTATAAGCTTGGCTGGGGGCAGAGAAGCAGAGTCTGAGCAGCTACAGGAAGGATGGAGGGGTTCAGACAAGGTTTTCCAACTCCGTGCCTAAATGTCACTTTCACAGCGAAATAAGCCCAGTTTGGCCCTGTTCACTTTTGCTTAGCAGAGTCTGTATCTTCAAAACTAGACACTCTGCAGGCCTATAAGCTTGGCTGGGGGCAGAGAAGCAGAGTCTGAGCAGCTACAGGAAGGATGGAGGGGTTCAGACAAGGTTTTCCAACTCCGTGCCTAAATGTCACTTTCACAGCGAAATAAGCCCAGTTTGGCCCTGTTCACTTTTGCTTAGCAGAGTCTGTATCTTCAAAACTAGACACTCTGCAGGCCTATAAGCTTGGCTGGGGGCAGAGAAGCAGAGTCTGAGCAGCTACAGGAAGGATGGAGGGGTTCAGACAAGGTTTTCCAAGTCCGTGCCTAAATGTCACTTTCACAGCGAAATAAGCCCAGTTTGGCCCTGTTCACTTTTGCTTAGCAGAGTCTGTATCTTCAAAACTAGACACTCTGCAGGCCTATATCAGCCCAATATCAATATCAGCCCAATATCAATATCAGCCCAATATCAGCATCAGCCCAATATCAGCATCAGCCCAATATCAGCATCAGCCCAATATCAGCATCAGCCCAATATCAGCATCAGCCCAATATCAGCATCAGCCCAATATCAGCATCAGCCCAATATCAGCATCAGCCCAATATCAGCATCAGCCCAATATCAGCATCAGCCCAATATCAGCATCAGCCCAATATCAGCATCAGCCCAATATCAGCATCAGCCCAATATCAGCATCAGCCCAATATCAGCATCAGCCCAATATCAGCATCAGCCCAATATCAGCATCAGCCCAATATCAGCATCAGCCCAATATCAGCATCAGCCCAATATCAGCATCAGCCCAATATCAGCATCAGCCCAATATCAGCATCAGCCCAATATCAGCATCAGCCCAATATCAGCATCAGCCCAATATCAGCATCAGCCCAATATCAGCATCAGCCCAATATCAGCATCAGCCCAATATCAGCATCAGCCCAATATCAGCATCAGCCCAATATCAGCATCAGCCCAATATCAGCATCAGCCCAATATCAGCATCAGCCCAATATCAGCATCAGCCCAATATCAGCATCAGCCCAATATCAGCATCAGCCCAATATCAGCATCAGCCCAATATCAGCATCAGCCCAATATCAGCATCAGCCCAATATCAGCATCAGCCCAATATCAGCATCAGCCCAATATCAGCATCAGCCCAATATCAGCATCAGCCCAATATCAGCATCAGCCCAATATCAGCATCAGCCCAATATCAGCATCAGCCCAATATCAGCATCAGCCCAATATCAGCATCAGCCCAATATCAGCATCAGCCCAATATCAGCATCAGCCCAATATCAGCATCAGCCCAATATCAGCATCAGCCCAATATCAGCATCAGCCCAATATCAGCATCAGCCCAATATCAGCATCAGCCCAATATCAGCATCAGCCCAATATCAGCATCAGCCCAATATCAGCATCAGCCCAATATCAGCATCAGCCCAATATCAGCATCAGCCCAATATCAGCATCAGCCCAATATCAGCATCAGCCCAATATCAGCATCAGCCCAATATCAGCATCAGCACAATATCAGCATCAGCCCAATATCAGCATCAGCCCAATATCAGCATCAGCCCAATATCAGCATCAGCCCAATATCAGCATCAGCCCAATATCAGCATCAGCCCAATATCAGCATCAGCCCAATATCAGCATCAGCCCAATATCAGCATCAGCCCAATATCAGCATCAGCCCAATATCAGCATCAGCCCAATATCAGCATCAGCCCAATATCAGCATCAGCCCAATATCAGCATCAGCCCAATATCAGCATCAGCCCAATATCAGCATCAGCCCAATATCAGCATCAGCCCAATATCAGCATCAGCCCAATATCAGCATCAGCCCAATATCAGCATCAGCCCAATATCAGCATCAGCCCAATATCAGCATCAGCCCAATATCAGCATCAGCCCAATATCAGCATCAGCCCAATATCAGCATCAGCCCAATATCAGCATCAGCCCAATATCAGCATCAGCCCAATATCAGCATCAGCCCAATATCAGCATCAGCCCAATATCAGCATCAGCTGATATTATATCATATTGGGCTGCTTCTCTGCCCCCAGCCAAGCTTATAGGCCTGCAGAGTGTCTAGGGCTGATGCTGATATTGGGCTGATGCTGATATTGGGCTGATGCTGATATTGGGCTGATGCTGATATTGGGCTGATGCTGATATTGGGCTGATGCTGATATTGGGCTGATGCTGATATTGGGCTGATGCTGATATTGGGCTGATGCTGATATTGGGCTGATGCTGATATTGGGCTGATGCTGATATTGGGCTGATGCTGATATTGGGCTGATGCTGATATTGGGCTGATGCTGATATTGGGCTGATGCTGATATTGGGCTGATGCTGATATTGGGCTGATGCTGATATTGGGCTGATGCTGATATTGGGCTGATGCTGATATTGGGCTGATGCTGATATTGGGCTGATGCTGATATTGGGCTGATGCTGATATTGGGCTGATGCTGATATTGGGCTGATGCTGATATTGGGCTGATGCTGATATTGGGCTGATGCTGATATTGGGCTGATGCTGATATTGGGCTGATGCTGATATTGGGCTGATGCTGATATTGGGCTGATGCTGATATTGGGCTGATGCTGATATTGGGCTGATGCTGATATTGGGCTGATGCTGATATTGGGCTGATGCTGATATTGGGCTGATGCTGATATTGGGCTGATGCTGATATTGGGCTGATGCTGATATTGGGCTGATGCTGATATTGGGCTGATGCTGATATTGGGCTGATGCTGATATTGGGCTGATGCTGATATTGGGCTGATGCTGATATTGGGCTGATGCTGATATTGGGCTGATGCTGATATTGGGCTGATGCTGATATTGGGCTGATGCTGATATTGGGCTGATGCTGATATTGGGCTGATGCTGATATTGGGCTGATGCTGATATTGGGCTGATGCTGATATTGGGCTGATGCTGATATTGGGCTGATGCTGATATTGGGCTGATGCTGATATTGGGCTGATGCTGATATTGGGCTGATGCTGATATTGGGCTGATGCTGATATTGGGCTGATGCTGATATTGGAAACCTTGTCTGAACCCCTCCATCCTTCCTGTAGCTGCTCAGACTCTGCTTCTCTGCCCCCAGCCAAGCTTATAGGCCTGCAGAGTGTCTAGTTTTGAAGATACAGACTCTGCTAAGCAAAAGTGAACAGGGCCAAACTGGGCTTATTTCGCTGTGAAAGTGACATTTAGGCACGGAGTTGGAAAACCTTGTCTGAACCCCTCCATCCTTCCTGTAGCTGCTCAGACTCTGCTTCTCTGCCCCCAGCCAAGCTTATAGGCCTGCAGAGTGTCTAGTTTTGAAGATACAGACTCTGCTAAGCAAAAGTGAACAGGGCCAAACTGGGCTTATTTCGCTGTGAAAGTGACATTTAGGCACGGAGTTGGAAAACCTTGTCTGAACCCCTCCATCCTTCCTGTAGCTGCTCAGACTCTGCTTCTCTGCCCCCAGCCAAGCTTATAGGCCTGCAGAGTGTCTAGTTTTGAAGATACAGACTCTGCTAAGCAAAAGTGAACAGGGCCAAACTGGGCTTATTTCGCTGTGAAAGTGACATTTAGGCACGGAGTTGGAAAACCTTGTCTGAACCCCTCCATCCTTCCTGTAGCTGCTCAGACTCTGCTTCTCTGCCCCCAGCCAAGCTTATAGGCCTGCAGAGTGTCTAGTTTTGAAGATACAGACTCTGCTAAGCAAAAGTGAACAGGGCCAAACTGGGCTTATTTCGCTGTGAAAGTGACATTTAGGCACGGAGTTGGAAAACCTTGTCTGAACCCCTCCATCCTTCCTGTAGCTGCTCAGACTCTGCTTCTCTGCCCCCAGCCAAGCTTATAGGCCTGCAGAGTGTCTAGTTTTGAAGATACAGACTCTGCTAAGCGAAAGTGAACAGGGCCAAACTGGGCTTATTTCGCTGTGAAAGTGACATTTAGGCACGGAGTTGGAAAACCTTGTCTGAACCCCTCCATCCTTCCTGTAGCTGCTCAGACTCTGCTTCTCTGCCCCCAGCCAAGCTTATAGGCCTGCAGAGTGTCTAGTTTTGAAGATACAGACTCTGCTAAGCAAAAGTGAACAGGGCCAAACTGGGCTTATTTCGCTGTGAAAGTGACATTTAGGCACGGAGTTGGAAAACCTTGTCTGAACCCCTCCATCCTTCCTGTAGCTGCTCAGACTCTGCTTCTCTGCCCCCAGCCAAGCTTATAGGCCTGCAGAGTGTCTAGTTTTGAAGATACAGACTCTGCTAAGCAAAAGTGAACAGGGCCAAACTGGGCTTATTTCGCTGTGAAAGTGACATTTAGGCACGGAGTTGGAAAACCTTGTCTGAACCCCTCCATCCTTCCTGTAGCTGCTCAGACTCTGCTTCTCTGCCCCCAGCCAAGCTTATAGGCCTGCAGAGTGTCTAGTTTTGAAGATACAGACTCTGCTAAGCAAAAGTGAACAGGGCCAAACTGGGCTTATTTCGCTGTGAAAGTGACATTTAGGCACGGAGTTGGAAAACCTTGTCTGAACCCCTCCATCCTTCCTGTAGCTGCTCAGACTCTGCTTCTCTGCCCCCAGCCAAGCTTATAGGCCTGCAGAGTGTCTAGTTTTGAAGATACAGACTCTGCTAAGCAAAAGTGAACAGGGCCAAACTGGGCTTATTTCGCTGTGAAAGTGACATTTAGGCACGGAGTTGGAAAACCTTGTCTGAACCCCTCCATCCTTCCTGTAGCTGCTCAGACTCTGCTTCTCTGCCCCCAGCCAAGCTTATAGGCCTGCAGAGTGTCTAGTTTTGAAGATACAGACTCTGCTAAGCAAAAGTGAACAGGGCCAAACTGGGCTTATTTCGCTGTGAAAGTGACATTTAGGCACGGAGTTGGAAAACCTTGTCTGAACCCCTCCATCCTTCCTGTAGCTGCTCAGACTCTGCTTCTCTGCCCCCAGCCAAGCTTATAGGCCTGCAGAGTGTCTAGTTTTGAAGATACAGACTCTGCTAAGCAAAAGTGAACAGGGCCAAACTGGGCTTATTTCGCTGTGAAAGTGACATTTAGGCACGGAGTTGGAAAACCTTGTCTGAACCCCTCCATCCTTCCTGTAGCTGCTCAGACTCTGCTTCTCTGCCCCCAGCCAAGCTTATAGGCCTGCAGAGTGTCTAGTTTTGAAGATACAGACTCTGCTAAGCAAAAGTGAACAGGGCCAAACTGGGCTTATTTCGCTGTGAAAGTGACATTTAGGCACGGAGTTGGAAAACCTTGTCTGAACCCCTCCATCCTTCCTGTAGCTGCTCAGACTCTGCTTCTCTGCCCCCAGCCAAGCTTATAGGCCTGCAGAGTGTCTAGTTTTGAAGATACAGACTCTGCTAAGCAAAAGTGAACAGGGCCAAACTGGGCTTATTTCGCTGTGAAAGTGACATTTAGGCACGGAGTTGGAAAACCTTGTCTGAACCCCTCCATCCTTCCTGTAGCTGCTCAGACTCTGCTTCTCTGCCCCCAGCCAAGCTTATAGGCCTGCAGAGTGTCTAGTTTTGAAGATACAGACTCTGCTAAGCAAAAGTGAACAGGGCCAAACTGGGCTTATTTCGCTGTGAAAGTGACATTTAGGCACGGAGTTGGAAAACCTTGTCTGAACCCCTCCATCCTTCCTGTAGCTGCTCAGACTCTGCTTCTCTGCCCCCAGCCAAGCTTATAGGCCTGCAGAGTGTCTAGTTTTGAAGATACAGACTCTGCTAAGCAAAAGTGAACAGGGCCAAACTGGGCTTATTTCGCTGTGAAAGTGACATTTAGGCACGGAGTTGGAAAACCTTGTCTGAACCCCTCCATCCTTCCTGTAGCTGCTCAGACTCTGCTTCTCTGCCCCCAGCCAAGCTTATAGGCCTGCAGAGTGTCTAGTTTTGAAGATACAGACTCTGCTAAGCAAAAGTGAACAGGGCCAAACTGGGCTTATTTCGCTGTGAAAGTGACATTTAGGCACGGAGTTGGAAAACCTTGTCTGAACCCCTCCATCCTTCCTGTAGCTGCTCAGACTCTGCTTCTCTGCCCCCAGCCAAGCTTATAGGCCTGCAGAGTGTCTAGTTTTGAAGATACAGACTCTGCTAAGCAAAAGTGAACAGGGCCAAACTGGGCTTATTTCGCTGTGAAAGTGACATTTAGGCACGGAGTTGGAAAACCTTGTCTGAACCCCTCCATCCTTCCTGTAGCTGCTCAGACTCTGCTTCTCTGCCCCCAGCCAAGCTTATAGGCCTGCAGAGTGTCTAGTTTTGAAGATACAGACTCTGCTAAGCAAAAGTGAACAGGGCCAAACTGGGCTTATTTCGCTGTGAAAGTGACATTTAGGCACGGAGTTGGAAAACCTTGTCTGAACCCCTCCATCCTTCCTGTAGCTGCTCAGACTCTGCTTCTCTGCCCCCAGCCAAGCTTATAGGCCTGCAGAGTGTCTAGTTTTGAAGATACAGACTCTGCTAAGCAAAAGTGAACAGGGCCAAACTGGGCTTATTTCGCTGTGAAAGTGACATTTAGGCACGGAGTTGGAAAACCTTGTCTGAACCCCTCCATCCTTCCTGTAGCTGCTCAGACTCTGCTTCTCTGCCCCCAGCCAAGCTTATAGGCCTGCAGAGTGTCTAGTTTTGAAGATACAGACTCTGCTAAGCAAAAGTGAACAGGGCCAAACTGGGCTTATTTCGCTGTGAAAGTGACATTTAGGCACGGAGTTGGAAAACCTTGTCTGAACCCCTCCATCCTTCCTGTAGCTGCTCAGACTCTGCTTCTCTGCCCCCAGCCAAGCTTATAGGCCTGCAGAGTGTCTAGTTTTGAAGATACAGACTCTGCTAAGCAAAAGTGAACAGGGCCAAACTGGGCTTATTTCGCTGTGAAAGTGACATTTAGGCACGGAGTTGGAAAACCTTGTCTGAACCCCTCCATCCTTCCTGTAGCTGCTCAGACTCTGCTTCTCTGCCCCCAGCCAAGCTTATAGGCCTGCAGAGTGTCTAGTTTTGAAGATACAGACTCTGCTAAGCAAAAGTGAACAGGGCCAAACTGGGCTTATTTCGCTGTGAAAGTGACATTTAGGCACGGAGTTGGAAAACCTTGTCTGAACCCCTCCATCCTTCCTGTAGCTGCTCAGACTCTGCTTCTCTGCCCCCAGCCAAGCTTATAGGCCTGCAGAGTGCCTAGTTTTGAAGATACAGACTCTGCTAAGCAAAAGTGAACAGGGCCAAACTGGGCTTATTTCGCTGTGAAAGTGACATTTAGGCACGGAGTTGGAAAACCTTGTCTGAACCCCTCCATCCTTCCTGTAGCTGCTCAGACTCTGCTTCTCTGCCCCCAGCCAAGCTTATAGGCCTGCAGAGTGTCTAGTTTTGAAGATACAGACTCTGCTAAGCAAAAGTGAACAGGGCCAAACTGGGCTTATTTCGCTGTGAAAGTGACATTTAGGCACGGAGTTGGAAAACCTTGTCTGAACCCCTCCATCCTTCCTGTAGCTGCTCAGACTCTGCTTCTCTGCCCCCAGCCAAGCTTATAGGCCTGCAGAGTGTCTAGTTTTGAAGATACAGACTCTGCTAAGCAAAAGTGAACAGGGCCAAACTGGGCTTATTTCGCTGTGAAAGTGACATTTAGGCACGGAGTTGGAAAACCTTGTCTGAACCCCTCCATCCTTCCTGTAGCTGCTCAGACTCTGCTTCTCTGCCCCCAGCCAAGCTTATAGGCCTGCAGAGTGTCTAGTTTTGAAGATACAGACTCTGCTAAGCAAAAGTGAACAGGGCCAAACTGGGCTTATTTCGCTGTGAAAGTGACATTTAGGCACGGAGTTGGAAAACCTTGTCTGAACCCCTCCATCCTTCCTGTAGCTGCTCAGACTCTGCTTCTCTGCCCCCAGCCAAGCTTATAGGCCTGCAGAGTGTCTAGTTTTGAAGATACAGACTCTGCTAAGCAAAAGTGAACAGGGCCAAACTGGGCTTATTTCGCTGTGAAAGTGACATTTAGGCACGGAGTTGGAAAACCTTGTCTGAACCCCTCCATCCTTCCTGTAGCTGCTCAGACTCTGCTTCTCTGCCCCCAGCCAAGCTTATAGGCCTGCAGAGTGTCTAGTTTTGAAGATACAGACTCTGCTAAGCAAAAGTGAACAGGGCCAAACTGGGCTTATTTCGCTGTGAAAGTGACATTTAGGCACGGAGTTGGAAAACCTTGTCTGAACCCCTCCATCCTTCCTGTAGCTGCTCAGACTCTGCTTCTCTGCCCCCAGCCAAGCTTATAGGCCTGCAGAGTGTCTAGTTTTGAAGATACAGACTCTGCTAAGCAAAAGTGAACAGGGCCAAACTGGGCTTATTTCGCTGTGAAAGTGACATTTAGGCACGGAGTTGGAAAACCTTGTCTGAACCCCTCCATCCTTCCTGTAGCTGCTCAGACTCTGCTTCTCTGCCCCCAGCCAAGCTTATAGGCCTGCAGAGTGTCTAGTTTTGAAGATACAGACTCTGCTAAGCAAAAGTGAACAGGGCCAAACTGGGCTTATTTCGCTGTGAAAGTGACATTTAGGCACGGAGTTGGAAAACCTTGTCTGAACCCCTCCATCCTTCCTGTAGCTGCTCAGACTCTGCTTCTCTGCCCCCAGCCAAGCTTATAGGCCTGCAGAGTGTCTAGTTTTGAAGATACAGACTCTGCTAAGCAAAAGTGAACAGGGCCAAACTGGGCTTATTTCGCTGTGAAAGTGACATTTAGGCACGGAGTTGGAAAACCTTGTCTGAACCCCTCCATCCTTCCTGTAGCTGCTCAGACTCTGCTTCTCTGCCCCCAGCCAAGCTTATAGGCCTGCAGAGTGTCTAGTTTTGAAGATACAGACTCTGCTAAGCAAAAGTGAACAGGGCCAAACTGGGCTTATTTCGCTGTGAAAGTGACATTTAGGCACGGAGTTGGAAAACCTTGTCTGAACCCCTCCATCCTTCCTGTAGCTGCTCAGACTCTGCTTCTCTGCCCCCAGCCAAGCTTATAGGCCTGCAGAGTGTCTAGTTTTGAAGATACAGACTCTGCTAAGCAAAAGTGAACAGGGCCAAACTGGGCTTATTTCGCTGTGAAAGTGACATCGAAATTTCACAGCGAAATAAGCCCAGTTTGGCCCTGTTCACTTTTGCTTAGCAGAGTCTGTATCTTCAAAACTAGACACTCTGCAGGCCTATAAGCTTGGCTGGGGGCAGAGAAGCAGAGTCTGAGCAGCTACAGGAAGGATGGAGGGGTTCAGACAAGGTTTTCCAACTCCGTGCCTAAATGTCACTTTCACAGCGAAATAAGCCCAGTTTGGCCCTGTTCACTTTTGCTTAGCAGAGTCTGTATCTTCAAAACTAGACACTCTGCAGGCCTATAAGCTTGGCTGGGGGCAGAGAAGCAGAGTCTGAGCAGCTACAGGAAGGATGGAGGGGTTCAGACAAGGTTTTCCAACTCCGTGCCTAAATGTCACTTTCACAGCGAAATAAGCCCAGTTTGGCCCTGTTCACTTTTGCTTAGCAGAGTCTGTATCTTCAAAACTAGACACTCTGCAGGCCTATAAGCTTGGCTGGGGGCAGAGAAGCAGAGTCTGAGCAGCTACAGGAAGGATGGAGGGGTTCAGACAAGGTTTTCCAACTCCGTGCCTAAATGTCACTTTCACAGCGAAATAAGCCCAGTTTGGCCCTGTTCACTTTTGCTTAGCAGAGTCTGTATCTTCAAAACTAGACACTCTGCAGGCCTATAAGCTTGGCTGGGGGCAGAGAAGCAGAGTCTGAGCAGCTACAGGAAGGATGGAGGGGTTCAGACAAGGTTTTCCAACTCCGTGCCTAAATGTCACTTTCACAGCGAAATAAGCCCAGTTTGGCCCTGTTCACTTTTGCTTAGCAGAGTCTGTATCTTCAAAACTAGACACTCTGCAGGCCTATAAGCTTGGCTGGGGGCAGAGAAGCAGAGTCTGAGCAGCTACAGGAAGGATGGAGGGGTTCAGACAAGGTTTTCCAACTCCGTGCCTAAATGTCACTTTCACAGCGAAATAAGCCCAGTTTGGCCCTGTTCACTTTTGCTTAGCAGAGTCTGTATCTTCAAAACTAGACACTCTGCAGGCCTATAAGCTTGGCTGGGGGCAGAGAAGCAGAGTCTGAGCAGCTACAGGAAGGATGGAGGGGTTCAGACAAGGTTTTCCAACTCCGTGCCTAAATGTCACTTTCACAGCGAAATAAGCCCAGTTTGGCCCTGTTCACTTTTGCTTAGCAGAGTCTGTATCTTCAAAACTAGACACTCTGCAGGCCTATAAGCTTGGCTGGGGGCAGAGAAGCAGAGTCTGAGCAGCTACAGGAAGGATGGAGGGGTTCAGACAAGGTTTTCCAACTCCGTGCCTAAATGTCACTTTCACAGCGAAATAAGCCCAGTTTGGCCCTGTTCACTTTTGCTTATCAGAGTCTGTATCTTCAAAACTAGACACTCTGCAGGCCTATAAGCTTGGCTGGGGGCAGAGAAGCAGAGTCTGAGCAGCTACAGGAAGGATGGAGGGGTTCAGACAAGGTTTTCCAACTCCGTGCCTAAATGTCACTTTCACAGCGAAATAAGCCCAGTTTGGCCCTGTTCACTTTTGCTTAGCAGAGTCTGTATCTTCAAAACTAGACACTCTGCAGGCCTATAAGCTTGGCTGGGGGCAGAGAAGCAGAGTCTGAGCAGCTACAGGAAGGATGGAGGGGTTCAGACAAGGTTTTCCAACTCCGTGCCTAAATGTCACTTTCACAGCGAAATAAGCCCAGTTTGGCCCTGTTCACTTTTGCTTAGCAGAGTCTGTATCTTCAAAACTAGACACTCTGCAGGCCTATAAGCTTGGCTGGGGGCAGAGAAGCAGAGTCTGAGCAGCTACAGGAAGGATGGAGGGGTTCAGACAAGGTTTTCCAACTCCGTGCCTAAATGTCACTTTCACAGCGAAATAAGCCCAGTTTGGCCCTGTTCACTTTTGCTTAGCAGAGTCTGTATCTTCAAAACTAGACACTCTGCAGGCCTATAAGCTTGGCTGGGGGCAGAGAAGCAGAGTCTGAGCAGCTACAGGAAGGATGGAGGGGTTCAGACAAGGTTTTCCAACTCCGTGCCTAAATGTCACTTTCACAGCGAAATAAGCCCAGTTTGGCCCTGTTCACTTTTGCTTAGCAGAGTCTGTATCTTCAAAACTAGACACTCTGCAGGCCTATAAGCTTGGCTGGGGGCAGAGAAGCAGAGTCTGAGCAGCTACAGGAAGGATGGAGGGGTTCAGACAAGGTTTTCCAACTCCGTGCCTAAATGTCACTTTCACAGCGAAATAAGCCCAGTTTGGCCCTGTTCACTTTTGCTTAGCAGAGTCTGTATCTTCAAAACTAGACACTCTGCAGGCCTATAAGCTTGGCTGGGGGCAGAGAAGCAGAGTCTGAGCAGCTACAGGAAGGATGGAGGGGTTCAGACAAGGTTTTCCAACTCCGTGCCTAAATGTCACTTTCACAGCGAAATAAGCCCAGTTTGGCCCTGTTCACTTTTGCTTAGCAGAGTCTGTATCTTCAAAACTAGACACTCTGCAGGCCTATAAGCTTGGCTGGGGGCAGAGAAGCAGAGTCTGAGCAGCTACAGGAAGGATGGAGGGGTTCAGACAAGGTTTTCCAACTCCGTGCCTAAATGTCACTTTCACAGCGAAATAAGCCCAGTTTGGCCCTGTTCACTTTTGCTTAGCAGAGTCTGTATCTTCAAAACTAGACACTCTGCAGGCCTATAAGCTTGGCTGGGGGCAGAGAAGCAGAGTCTGAGCAGCTACAGGAAGGATGGAGGGGTTCAGACAAGGTTTTCCAACTCCGTGCCTAAATGTCACTTTCACAGCGAAATAAGCCCAGTTTGGCCCTGTTCACTTTTGCTTAGCAGAGTCTGTATCTTCAAAACTAGACACTCTGCAGGCCTATAAGCTTGGCTGGGGGCAGAGAAGCAGAGTCTGAGCAGCTACAGGAAGGATGGAGGGGTTCAGACAAGGTTTTCCAACTCCGTGCCTAAATGTCACTTTCACAGCGAAATAAGCCCAGTTTGGCCCTGTTCACTTTTGCTTAGCAGAGTCTGTATCTTCAAAACTAGACACTCTGCAGGCCTATAAGCTTGGCTGGGGGCAGAGAAGCAGAGTCTGAGCAGCTACAGGAAGGATGGAGGGGTTCAGACAAGGTTTTCCAACTCCGTGCCTAAATGTCACTTTCACAGCGAAATAAGCCCAGTTTGGCCCTGTTCACTTTTGCTTAGCAGAGTCTGTATCTTCAAAACTAGACACTCTGCAGGCCTATAAGCTTGGCTGGGGGCAGAGAAGCAGAGTCTGAGCAGCTACAGGAAGGATGGAGGGGTTCAGACAAGGTTTTCCAACTCCGTGCCTAAATGTCACTTTCACAGCGAAATAAGCCCAGTTTGGCCCTGTTCACTTTTGCTTAGCAGAGTCTGTATCTTCAAAACTAGACACTCTGCAGGCCTATAAGCTTGGCTGGGGGCAGAGAAGCAGAGTCTGAGCAGCTACAGGAAGGATGGAGGGGTTCAGACAAGGTTTTCCAACTCCGTGCCTAAATGTCACTTTCACAGCGAAATAAGCCCAGTTTGGCCCTGTTCACTTTTGCTTAGCAGAGTCTGTATCTTCAAAACTAGACACTCTGCAGGCCTATAAGCTTGGCTGGGGGCAGAGAAGCAGAGTCTGAGCAGCTACAGGAAGGATGGAGGGGTTCAGACAAGGTTTTCCAACTCCGTGCCTAAATGTCACTTTCACAGCGAAATAAGCCCAGTTTGGCCCTGTTCACTTTTGCTTAGCAGAGTCTGTATCTTCAAAACTAGACACTCTGCAGGCCTATAAGCTTGGCTGGGGGCAGAGAAGCAGAGTCTGAGCAGCTACAGGAAGGATGGAGGGGTTCAGACAAGGTTTTCCAACTCCGTGCCTAAATGTCACTTTCACAGCGAAATAAGCCCAGTTTGGCCCTGTTCACTTTTGCTTAGCAGAGTCTGTATCTTCAAAACTAGACACTCTGCAGGCCTATAAGCTTGGCTGGGGGCAGAGAAGCAGAGTCTGAGCAGCTACAGGAAGGATGGAGGGGTTCAGACAAGGTTTTCCAACTCCGTGCCTAAATGTCACTTTCACAGCGAAATAAGCCCAGTTTGGCCCTGTTCACTTTTGCTTAGCAGAGTCTGTATCTTCAAAACTAGACACTCTGCAGGCCTATAAGCTTGGCTGGGGGCAGAGAAGCAGAGTCTGAGCAGCTACAGGAAGGATGGAGGGGTTCAGACAAGGTTTTCCAACTCCGTGCCTAAATGTCACTTTCACAGCGAAATAAGCCCAGTTTGGCCCTGTTCACTTTTGCTTAGCAGAGTCTGTATCTTCAAAACTAGACACTCTGCAGGCCTATAAGCTTGGCTGGGGGCAGAGAAGCAGAGTCTGAGCAGCTACAGGAAGGATGGAGGGGTTCAGACAAGGTTTTCCAACTCCGTGCCTAAATGTCACTTTCACAGCGAAATAAGCCCAGTTTGGCCCTGTTCACTTTTGCTTAGCAGAGTCTGTATCTTCAAAACTAGACACTCTGCAGGCCTATAAGCTTGGCTGGGGGCAGAGAAGCAGAGTCTGAGCAGCTACAGGAAGGATGGAGGGGTTCAGACAAGGTTTTCCAACTCCGTGCCTAAATGTCACTTTCACAGCGAAATAAGCCCAGTTTGGCCCTGTTCACTTTTGCTTAGCAGAGTCTGTATCTTCAAAACTAGACACTCTGCAGGCCTATAAGCTTGGCTGGGGGCAGAGAAGCAGAGTCTGAGCAGCTACAGGAAGGATGGAGGGGTTCAGACAAGGTTTTCCAACTCCGTGCCTAAATGTCACTTTCACAGCGAAATAAGCCCAGTTTGGCCCTGTTCACTTTTGCTTAGCAGAGTCTGTATCTTCAAAACTAGACACTCTGCAGGCCTATAAGCTTGGCTGGGGGCAGAGAAGCAGAGTCTGAGCAGCTACAGGAAGGATGGAGGGGTTCAGACAAGGTTTTCCAACTCCGTGCCTAAATGTCACTTTCACAGCGAAATAAGCCCAGTTTGGCCCTGTTCACTTTTGCTTAGCAGAGTCTGTATCTTCAAAACTAGACACTCTGCAGGCCTATAAGCTTGGCTGGGGGCAGAGAAGCAGAGTCTGAGCAGCTACAGGAAGGATGGAGGGGTTCAGACAAGGTTTTCCAACTCCGTGCCTAAATGTCACTTTCACAGCGAAATAAGCCCAGTTTGGCCCTGTTCACTTTTGCTTAGCAGAGTCTGTATCTTCAAAACTAGACACTCTGCAGGCCTATAAGCTTGGCTGGGGGCAGAGAAGCAGAGTCTGAGCAGCTACAGGAAGGATGGAGGGGTTCAGACAAGGTTTTCCAACTCCGTGCCTAAATGTCACTTTCACAGCGAAATAAGCCCAGTTTGGCCCTGTTCACTTTTGCTTAGCAGAGTCTGTATCTTCAAAACTAGACACTCTGCAGGCCTATAAGCTTGGCTGGGGGCAGAGAAGCAGAGTCTGAGCAGCTACAGGAAGGATGGAGGGGTTCAGACAAGGTTTTCCAACTCCGTGCCTAAATGTCACTTTCACAGCGAAATAAGCCCAGTTTGGCCCTGTTCACTTTTGCTTAGCAGAGTCTGTATCTTCAAAACTAGACACTCTGCAGGCCTATAAGCTTGGCTGGGGGCAGAGAAGCAGAGTCTGAGCAGCTACAGGAAGGATGGAGGGGTTCAGACAAGGTTTCCAATATCAGCATCAGCCCAATATCAGCATCAGCCCAATATCAGCATCAGCCCAATATCAGCATCAGCCCAATATCAGCATCAGCCCAATATCAGCATCAGCCCAATATCAGCATCAGCCCAATATCAGCATCAGCCCAATATCAGCATCAGCCCAATATCAGCATCAGCCCAATATCAGCATCAGCCCAATATCAGCATCAGCCCAATATCAGCATCAGCCCAATATCAGCATCAGCCCAATATCAGCATCAGCCCAATATCAGCATCAGCCCAATATCAGCATCAGCCCAATATCAGCATCAGCCCAATATCAGCATCAGCCCAATATCAGCATCAGCCCAATATCAGCATCAGCCCAATATCAGCATCAGCCCAATATCAGCATCAGCCCAATATCAGCATCAGCCCAATATCAGCATCAGCCCAATATCAGCATCAGCCCAATATCAGCATCATCAGCCCAATATCAGCATCAGCCCAATATCAGCATCAGCCCAATATCAGCATCAGCCCAATATCAGCATCAGCCCAATATCAGCATCAGCCCAATATCAGCATCAGCCCAATATCAGCATCAGCCCAATATCAGCATCAGCCCAATATCAGCATCAGCCCAATATCAGCATCAGCCCAATATCAGCATCAGCCCAATATCAGCATCAGCCCAATATCAGCATCAGCCCAATATCAGCATCAGCCCAATATCAGCATCAGCCCAATATCAGCATCAGCCCAATATCAGCATCAGCCCAATATCAGCATCAGCCCAATATCAGCATCAGCCCAATATCAGCATCAGCCCAATATCAGCATCAGCCCAATATCAGCATCAGCCCAATATCAGCATCAGCCCAATATCAGCATCAGCCCAATATCAGCATCAGCCCAATATCAGCATCAGCCCAATATCAGCATCAGCCCAATATCAGCATCAGCCCAATATCAGCATCAGCCCAATATCAGCATCAGCCCAATATCAGCATCAGCCCAATATCAGCATCAGCCCAATATCAGCATCAGCCCAATATCAGCATCAGCCCAATATCAGCATCAGCCCAATATCAGCATCAGCCCAATATCAGCATCAGCCCAATATCAGCATCAGCCCAATATCAGCATCAGCCCAATATCAGCATCAGCCCAATATCAGCATCAGCCCTAGACACTCTGCAGGCCTATAAGCTTGGCTGGGGGCAGAGAAGCAGCCCAATATGATATAATATCAGCTGATGCTGATATTGGGCTGATGCTGATATTGGGCTGATGCTGATATTGGGCTGATGCTGATATTGGGCTGATGCTGATATTGGGCTGATGCTGATATTGGGCTGATGCTGATATTGGGCTGATGCTGATATTGGGCTGATGCTGATATTGGGCTGATGCTGATATTGGGCTGATGCTGATATTGGGCTGATGCTGATATTGGGCTGATGCTGATATTGGGCTGATGCTGATATTGGGCTGATGCTGATATTGGGCTGATGCTGATATTGGGCTGATGCTGATATTGGGCTGATGCTGATATTGGGCTGATGCTGATATTGGGCTGATGCTGATATTGGGCTGATGCTGATATTGGGCTGATGCTGATATTGGGCTGATGCTGATATTGGGCTGATGCTGATATTGGGCTGATGCTGATATTGGGCTGATGCTGATATTGGGCTGATGCTGATATTGGGCTGATGCTGATATTGGGCTGATGCTGATATTGGGCTGATGCTGATATTGGGCTGATGCTGATATTGGGCTGATGCTGATATTGGGCTGATGCTGATATTGGGCTGATGCTGATATTGGGCTGATGCTGATATTGGGCTGATGCTGATATTGGGCTGATGCTGATATTGGGCTGATGCTGATATTGGGCTGATGCTGATATTGGGCTGATGCTGATATTGGGCTGATGCTGATATTGGGCTGATGCTGATATTGGGCTGATGCTGATATTGGGCTGATGCTGATATTGGGCTGATGCTGATATTGGGCTGATGCTGATATTGGGCTGATGCTGATATTGGGCTGATGCTGATATTGGGCTGATGCTGATATTGGGCTGATGCTGATATTGGGCTGATGCTGATATTGGGCTGATGCTGATATTGGGCTGATGCTGATATTGGGCTGATGCTGATATTGGGCTGATGCTGATATTGGGCTGATGCTGATATTGGGCTGATGCTGATATTGGGCTGATGCTGATATTGGGCTGATGCTGATATTGGGCTGATGCTGATATTGGGCTGATGCTGATATTGGGCTGATGCTGATATTGGGCTGATGCTGATATTGGGCTGATGCTGATATTGGGCTGATGCTGATATTGGGCTGATGCTGATATTGGGCTGATGCTGATATTGGGCTGATGCTGATATTGGGCTGATGCTGATATCGGGCTGATGCTGATATCGGGCTGATGCTGATATCGGGCTGATGCTGATATCGGGCTGATGCTGATATCGGGCTGATGCTGATATCGGGCTGATGCTGATATCGGGCTGATGCTGATATCGGGCTGATGCTGATATCGGGCTGATGCTGATATTGGGCTGATGCTGATATTGGGCTGATGCTGATATTGGGCTGATGCTGATATTGGGCTGATGCTGATATTGGGCTGATGCTGATATTGGGCTGATGCTGATATTGGGCTGATGCTGATATTGGGCTGATGCTGATATTGGGCTGATGCTGATATTGGGCTGATGCTGATATTGGGCTGATGCTGATATTGGGCTGATGCTGATATTGGGCTGATGCTGATATTGGGCTGATGCTGATATTGGGCTGATGCTGATATTGGGCTGATGCTGATATTGGGCTGATGCTGATATTGGGCTGATGCTGATATTGGGCTGATGCTGATATTGGGCTGATATTGATATTGGGCTGATATTGATATTGGGCTGATATAGGCCTGCAGAGTGTCTAGTTTTGAAGATACAGACTCTGCTAAGCAAAAGTGAACAGGGCCAAACTGGGCTTATTTCGCTGTGAAAGTGACATTTAGGCACGGACTTGGAAAACCTTGTCTGAACCCCTCCATCCTTCCTGTAGCTGCTCAGACTCTGCTTCTCTGCCCCCAGCCAAGCTTATAGGCCTGCAGAGTGTCTAGTTTTGAAGATACAGACTCTGCTAAGCAAAAGTGAACAGGGCCAAACTGGGCTTATTTCGCTGTGAAAGTGACATTTAGGCACGGAGTTGGAAAACCTTGTCTGAACCCCTCCATCCTTCCTGTAGCTGCTCAGACTCTGCTTCTCTGCCCCCAGCCAAGCTTATAGGCCTGCAGAGTGTCTAGTTTTGAAGATACAGACTCTGCTAAGCAAAAGTGAACAGGGCCAAACTGGGCTTATTTCGCTGTGAAAGTGACATTTAGGCACGGAGTTGGAAAACCTTGTCTGAACCCCTCCATCCTTCCTGTAGCTGCTCAGACTCTGCTTCTCTGCCCCCAGCCAAGCTTATAGGCCTGCAGAGTGTCTAGTTTTGAAGATACAGACTCTGCTAAGCAAAAGTGAACAGGGCCAAACTGGGCTTATTTCGCTGTGAAAGTGACATTTAGGCACGGAGTTGGAAAACCTTGTCTGAACCCCTCCATCCTTCCTGTAGCTGCTCAGACTCTGCTTCTCTGCCCCCAGCCAAGCTTATAGGCCTGCAGAGTGTCTAGTTTTGAAGATACAGACTCTGCTAAGCAAAAGTGAACAGGGCCAAACTGGGCTTATTTCGCTGTGAAAGTGACATTTAGGCACGGAGTTGGAAAACCTTGTCTGAACCCCTCCATCCTTCCTGTAGCTGCTCAGACTCTGCTTCTCTGCCCCCAGCCAAGCTTATAGGCCTGCAGAGTGTCTAGTTTTGAAGATACAGACTCTGCTAAGCAAAAGTGAACAGGGCCAAACTGGGCTTATTTCGCTGTGAAAGTGACATTTAGGCACGGAGTTGGAAAACCTTGTCTGAACCCCTCCATCCTTCCTGTAGCTGCTCAGACTCTGCTTCTCTGCCCCCAGCCAAGCTTATAGGCCTGCAGAGTGTCTAGTTTTGAAGATACAGACTCTGCTAAGCAAAAGTGAACAGGGCCAAACTGGGCTTATTTCGCTGTGAAAGTGACATTTAGGCACGGAGTTGGAAAACCTTGTCTGAACCCCTCCATCCTTCCTGTAGCTGCTCAGACTCTGCTTCTCTGCCCCCAGCCAAGCTTATAGGCCTGCAGAGTGTCTAGTTTTGAAGATACAGACTCTGCTAAGCAAAAGTGAACAGGGCCAAACTGGGCTTATTTCGCTGTGAAAGTGACATTTAGGCACGGAGTTGGAAAACCTTGTCTGAACCCCTCCATCCTTCCTGTAGCTGCTCAGACTCTGCTTCTCTGCCCCCAGCCAAGCTTATAGGCCTGCAGAGTGTCTAGTTTTGAAGATACAGACTCTGCTAAGCAAAAGTGAACAGGGCCAAACTGGGCTTATTTCGCTGTGAAAGTGACATTTAGGCACGGAGTTGGAAAACCTTGTCTGAACCCCTCCATCCTTCCTGTAGCTGCTCAGACTCTGCTTCTCTGCCCCCAGCCAAGCTTATAGGCCTGCAGAGTGTCTAGTTTTGAAGATACAGACTCTGCTAAGCAAAAGTGAACAGGGCCAAACTGGGCTTATTTCGCTGTGAAAGTGACATTTAGGCACGGAGTTGGAAAACCTTGTCTGAACCCCTCCATCCTTCCTGTAGCTGCTCAGACTCTGCTTCTCTGCCCCCAGCCAAGCTTATAGGCCTGCAGAGTGTCTAGTTTTGAAGATACAGACTCTGCTAAGCAAAAGTGAACAGGGCCAAACTGGGCTTATTTCGCTGTGAAAGTGACATTTAGGCACGGAGTTGGAAAACCTTGTCTGAACCCCTCCATCCTTCCTGTAGCTGCTCAGACTCTGCTTCTCTGCCCCCAGCCAAGCTTATAGGCCTGCAGAGTGTCTAGTTTTGAAGATACAGACTCTGCTAAGCAAAAGTGAACAGGGCCAAACTGGGCTTATTTCGCTGTGAAAGTGACATTTAGGCACGGAGTTGGAAAACCTTGTCTGAACCCCTCCATCCTTCCTGTAGCTGCTCAGACTCTGCTTCTCTGCCCCCAGCCAAGCTTATAGGCCTGCAGAGTGTCTAGTTTTGAAGATACAGACTCTGCTAAGCAAAAGTGAACAGGGCCAAACTGGGCTTATTTCGCTGTGAAAGTGACATTTAGGCACGGAGTTGGAAAACCTTGTCTGAACCCCTCCATCCTTCCTGTAGCTGCTCAGACTCTGCTTCTCTGCCCCCAGCCAAGCTTATAGGCCTGCAGAGTGTCTAGTTTTGAAGATACAGACTCTGCTAAGCAAAAGTGAACAGGGCCAAACTGGGCTTATTTCGCTGTGAAAGTGACATTTAGGCACGGAGTTGGAAAACCTTGTCTGAACCCCTCCATCCTTCCTGTAGCTGCTCAGACTCTGCTTCTCTGCCCCCAGCCAAGCTTATAGGCCTGCAGAGTGTCTAGTTTTGAAGATACAGACTCTGCTAAGCAAAAGTGAACAGGGCCAAACTGGGCTTATTTCGCTGTGAAAGTGACATTTAGGCACGGAGTTGGAAAACCTTGTCTGAACCCCTCCATCCTTCGCTGTAGCTGCTCAGACTCTGCTTCTCTGCCCCCAGCCAAGCTTATAGGCCTGCAGAGTGTCTAGTTTTGAAGATACAGACTCTGCTAAGCAAAAGTGAACAGGGCCAAACTGGGCTTATTTCGCTGTGAAAGTGACATTTAGGCACGGAGTTGGAAAACCTTGTCTGAACCCCTCCATCCTTCCTGTAGCTGCTCAGACTCTGCTTCTCTGCCCCCAGCCAAGCTTATAGGCCTGCAGAGTGTCTAGTTTTGAAGATACAGACTCTGCTAAGCAAAAGTGAACAGGGCCAAACTGGGCTTATTTCGCTGTGAAAGTGACATTTAGGCACGGAGTTGGAAAACCTTGTCTGAACCCCTCCATCCTTCCTGTAGCTGCTCAGACTCTGCTTCTCTGCCCCCAGCCAAGCTTATAGGCCTGCAGAGTGTCTAGTTTTGAAGATACAGACTCTGCTAAGCAAAAGTGAACAGGGCCAAACTGGGCTTATTTCGCTGTGAAAGTGACATTTAGGCACGGAGTTGGAAAACCTTGTCTGAACCCCTCCATCCTTCCTGTAGCTGCTCAGACTCTGCTTCTCTGCCCCCAGCCAAGCTTATAGGCCTGCAGAGTGTCTAGTTTTGAAGATACAGACTCTGCTAAGCAAAAGTGAACAGGGCCAAACTGGGCTTATTTCGCTGTGAAAGTGACATTTAGGCACGGAGTTGGAAAACCTTGTCTGAACCCCTCCATCCTTCCTGTAGCTGCTCAGACTCTGCTTCTCTGCCCCCAGCCAAGCTTATAGGCCTGCAGAGTGTCTAGTTTTGAAGATACAGACTCTGCTAAGCAAAAGTGAACAGGGCCAAACTGGGCTTATTTCGCTGTGAAAGTGACATTTAGGCACGGAGTTGGAAAACCTTGTCTGAACCCCTCCATCCTTCCTGTAGCTGCTCAGACTCTGCTTCTCTGCCCCCAGCCAAGCTTATAGGCCTGCAGAGTGTCTAGTTTTGAAGATACAGACTCTGCTAAGCAAAAGTGAACAGGGCCAAACTGGGCTTATTTCGCTGTGAAAGTGACATTTAGGCACGGAGTTGGAAAACCTTGTCTGAACCCCTCCATCCTTCCTGTAGCTGCTCAGACTCTGCTTCTCTGCCCCCAGCCAAGCTTATAGGCCTGCAGAGTGTCTAGTTTTGAAGATACAGACTCTGCTAAGCAAAAGTGAACAGGGCCAAACTGGGCTTATTTCGCTGTGAAAGTGACATTTAGGCACGGAGTTGGAAAACCTTGTCTGAACCCCTCCATCCTTCCTGTAGCTGCTCAGACTCTGCTTCTCTGCCCCCAGCCAAGCTTATAGGCCTGCAGAGTGTCTAGTTTTGAAGATACAGACTCTGCTAAGCAAAAGTGAACAGGGCCAAACTGGGCTTATTTCGCTGTGAAAGTGACATTTAGGCACGGAGTTGGAAAACCTTGTCTGAACCCCTCCATCCTTCCTGTAGCTGCTCAGACTCTGCTTCTCTGCCCCCAGCCAAGCTTATAGGCCTGCAGAGTGTCTAGTTTTGAAGATACAGACTCTGCTAAGCAAAAGTGAACAGGGCCAAACTGGGCTTATTTCGCTGTGAAAGTGACATTTAGGCACGGAGTTGGAAAACCTTGTCTGAACCCCTCCATCCTTCCTGTAGCTGCTCAGACTCTGCTTCTCTGCCCCCAGCCAAGCTTATAGGCCTGCAGAGTGTCTAGTTTTGAAGATACAGACTCTGCTAAGCAAAAGTGAACAGGGCCAAACTGGGCTTATTTCGCTGTGAAAGTGACATTTAGGCACGGAGTTGGAAAACCTTGTCTGAACCCCTCCATCCTTCCTGTAGCTGCTCAGACTCTGCTTCTCTGCCCCCAGCCAAGCTTATAGGCCTGCAGAGTGTCTAGTTTTGAAGATACAGACTCTGCTAAGCAAAAGTGAACAGGGCCAAACTGGGCTTATTTCGCTGTGAAAGTGACATTTAGGCACGGAGTTGGAAAACCTTGTCTGAACCCCTCCATCCTTCCTGTAGCTGCTCAGACTCTGCTTCTCTGCCCCCAGCCAAGCTTATAGGCCTGCAGAGTGTCTAGTTTTGAAGATACAGACTCTGCTAAGCAAAAGTGAACAGGGCCAAACTGGGCTTATTTCGCTGTGAAAGTGACATTTAGGCACGGAGTTGGAAAACCTTGTCTGAACCCCTCCATCCTTCCTGTAGCTGCTCAGACTCTGCTTCTCTGCCCCCAGCCAAGCTTATAGGCCTGCAGAGTGTCTAGTTTTGAAGATACAGACTCTGCTAAGCAAAAGTGAACAGGGCCAAACTGGGCTTATTTCGCTGTGAAATTTCGATGTCACTTTCACAGCGAAATAAGCCCAGTTTGGCCCTGTTCACTTTTGCTTAGCAGAGTCTGTATCTTCAAAACTAGACACTCTGCAGGCCTATAAGCTTGGCTGGGGGCAGAGAAGCAGAGTCTGAGCAGCTACAGGAAGGATGGAGGGGTTCAGACAAGGTTTTCCAACTCCGTGCCTAAATGTCACTTTCACAGCGAAATAAGCCCAGTTTGGCCCTGTTCACTTTTGCTTAGCAGAGTCTGTATCTTCAAAACTAGACACTCTGCAGGCCTATAAGCTTGGCTGGGGGCAGAGAAGCAGAGTCTGAGCAGCTACAGGAAGGATGGAGGGGTTCAGACAAGGTTTTCCAACTCCGTGCCTAAATGTCACTTTCACAGCGAAATAAGCCCAGTTTGGCCCTGTTCACTTTTGCTTAGCAGAGTCTGTATCTTCAAAACTAGACACTCTGCAGGCCTATAAGCTTGGCTGGGGGCAGAGAAGCAGAGTCTGAGCAGCTACAGGAAGGATGGAGGGGTTCAGACAAGGTTTTCCAACTCCGTGCCTAAATGTCACTTTCACAGCGAAATAAGCCCAGTTTGGCCCTGTTCACTTTTGCTTAGCAGAGTCTGTATCTTCAAAACTAGACACTCTGCAGGCCTATAAGCTTGGCTGGGGGCAGAGAAGCAGAGTCTGAGCAGCTACAGGAAGGATGGAGGGGTTCAGACAAGGTTTTCCAACTCCGTGCCTAAATGTCACTTTCACAGCGAAATAAGCCCAGTTTGGCCCTGTTCACTTTTGCTTAGCAGAGTCTGTATCTTCAAAACTAGACACTCTGCAGGCCTATAAGCTTGGCTGGGGGCAGAGAAGCAGAGTCTGAGCAGCTACAGGAAGGATGGAGGGGTTCAGACAAGGTTTTCCAACTCCGTGCCTAAATGTCACTTTCACAGCGAAATAAGCCCAGTTTGGCCCTGTTCACTTTTGCTTAGCAGAGTCTGTATCTTCAAAACTAGACACGTCTGCAGGCCTATAAGCTTGGCTGGGGGCAGAGAAGCAGAGTCTGAGCAGCTACAGGAAGGATGGAGGGGTTCAGACAAGGTTTTCCAACTCCGTGCCTAAATGTCACTTTCACAGCGAAATAAGCCCAGTTTGGCCCTGTTCACTTTTGCTTAGCAGAGTCTGTATCTTCAAAACTAGACACTCTGCAGGCCTATAAGCTTGGCTGGGGGCAGAGAAGCAGAGTCTGAGCAGCTACAGGAAGGATGGAGGGGTTCAGACAAGGTTTTCCAACTCCGTGCCTAAATGTCACTTTCACAGCGAAATAAGCCCAGTTTGGCCCTGTTCACTTTTGCTTAGCAGAGTCTGTATCTTCAAAACTAGACACTCTGCAGGCCTATAAGCTTGGCTGGGGGCAGAGAAGCAGAGTCTGAGCAGCTACAGGAAGGATGGAGGGGTTCAGACAAGGTTTTCCAACTCCGTGCCTAAATGTCACTTTCACAGCGAAATAAGCCCAGTTTGGCCCTGTTCACTTTTGCTTAGCAGAGTCTGTATCTTCAAAACTAGACACTCTGCAGGCCTATAAGCTTGGCTGGGGGCAGAGAAGCAGAGTCTGAGCAGCTACAGGAAGGATGGAGGGGTTCAGACAAGGTTTTCCAACTCCGTGCCTAAATGTCACTTTCACAGCGAAATAAGCCCAGTTTGGCCCTGTTCACTTTTGCTTAGCAGAGTCTGTATCTTCAAAACTAGACACTCTGCAGGCCTATAAGCTTGGCTGGGGGCAGAGAAGCAGAGTCTGAGCAGCTACAGGAAGGATGGAGGGGTTCAGACAAGGTTTTCCAACTCCGTGCCTAAATGTCACTTTCACAGCGAAATAAGCCCAGTTTGGCCCTGTTCACTTTTGCTTAGCAGAGTCTGTATCTTCAAAACTAGACACTCTGCAGGCCTATAAGCTTGGCTGGGGGCAGAGAAGCAGAGTCTGAGCAGCTACAGGAAGGATGGAGGGGTTCAGACAAGGTTTTCCAACTCCGTGCCTAAATGTCACTTTCACAGCGAAATAAGCCCAGTTTGGCCCTGTTCACTTTTGCTTAGCAGAGTCTGTATCTTCAAAACTAGACACTCTGCAGGCCTATAAGCTTGGCTGGGGGCAGAGAAGCAGAGTCTGAGCAGCTACAGGAAGGATGGAGGGGTTCAGACAAGGTTTTCCAACTCCGTGCCTAAATGTCACTTTCACAGCGAAATAAGCCCAGTTTGGCCCTGTTCACTTTTGCTTAGCAGAGTCTGTATCTTCAAAACTAGACACTCTGCAGGCCTATAAGCTTGGCTGGGGGCAGAGAAGCAGAGTCTGAGCAGCTACAGGAAGGATGGAGGGGTTCAGACAAGGTTTTCCAACTCCGTGCCTAAATGTCACTTTCACAGCGAAATAAGCCCAGTTTGGCCCTGTTCACTTTTGCTTAGCAGAGTCTGTATCTTCAAAACTAGACACTCTGCAGGCCTATAAGCTTGGCTGGGGGCAGAGAAGCAGAGTCTGAGCAGCTACAGGAAGGATGGAGGGGTTCAGACAAGGTTTTCCAACTCCGTGCCTAAATGTCACTTTCACAGCGAAATAAGCCCAGTTTGGCCCTGTTCACTTTTGCTTAGCAGAGTCTGTATCTTCAAAACTAGACACTCTGCAGGCCTATAAGCTTGGCTGGGGGCAGAGAAGCAGAGTCTGAGCAGCTACAGGAAGGATGGAGGGGTTCAGACAAGGTTTTCCAACTCCGTGCCTAA
>NW_027637345.1:10000-15000 GCF_951216825.1 Electrona antarctica | reverse complement strand
CTAAAGATATTAGTGCAGCCGCGCCCAGCAGCCGGCGAAAACTAGAGTTCTCAACAGGCGCGAAAATCAAGGCCCAGCCACTGCGTGAAAAGAGGAGTAGTTAACGGGCAATTATGGGCACTAGATTTGCCCGTAAACCTCAAGTTTAGCAGGAATATACAGTAATATACGATAATATACAGGTGTGATGGTACATTTCGGGAGTTTACCGGAGTTTGTAGGAAAGTTTAAAGGAGCATTCAGTGATTTGGGTGATTTGGAAAACCACCCAGTCCGCCCCGGTAACACAATGTGCACATGCACGCTCTACAGTGGGGGGAAGTGCAACAGGCCAACAAAACTGAAACTAGGGTTTTTTGACCCCAGGGGCTCCCTGGGGACAGGGAGGATCTCCTTATATGGTCAGCACACTCTATAGTAGGGAGGATTATCCAGAAAAAAATAAAAAATAAGTGATATTTGAATTAAGTCAAATCACTGAATATACCTTTAACAGGAGTTTCCTGTAATATACACATCCGTATTCCATGCTTTTTGCGCAGTGGGCCCTCATCAAACCCTGTACACTCAAGAGAATGTACCCGCTACCACCCTTAGATCTCCATATAAGGAGCTGACCTGTTCTGACATTCCACATGTTGATCTGACCTCATCGAACTCCTTGTATGGCCAGTACAGAATTCATTCCATGCTGATTTGACCCCCCATGCCAAAGCGCCAGCGCTCACCCAGCAGTCTGCCGTCAACGAGGCGGATGCGTGCCAGCGACCTCGCCCCTAAGGTGTCTTACTGGTTTAAAGTGTTGCTGTAAAACAAACCAAAATATCTTAGACTTGGCGTCACCTTCAGCTCTAAACCAAACATTAAAAGTCCATAGACTTGACATAATGACATAATTCCAAAAGCCCCACGTTGGAGGAGCTATAGGGAGGGCCCCTCAACAATAACCACACGTTGGAGGAGCTATAGGGAGGGCCCCTCAACAATAACCACGTTGGAGGAGCTATAGGGAGGGCCCCTCAACAATAACCACGTTGGAGGAGCTATAGGGAGGGCCCCTCAACAATAACCACGTTGGAGGAGCTATAGGGAGGGCCCCTCAACAATAACCACGTTGGAGGAGCTATAGGGAGGGCGCCTCAACAATAACCACGTTGGAGGAGCTATAGGGAGGGCCCCTCAACAATAACCACGTTGGAGGAGCTATAGGGAGGGCCCCTCAACAATAACCACGTTGGAGGAGCTATAGGGAGGGCCCCTCAACAATAACCACGTTGGAGGAGCTATAGGGAGGGCGCCTCAACAATAACCACGTTGGAGGAGCTATAGGGAGGGCCCCTCAACAATAACCACGTGGGAGGAGCTATAGGGAGGGCCCCTCAACAATAAGCCCCACGTTGGAGGAGCTATAGGGAGGGCCCCTCAACAATAACCACGTGGGAGGAGCTATAGGGAGGGCCCCTCAACAATAACCACGTTGGAGGAGCTATAGGGAGGGCCCCTCAACAATAACCACGTTGGAGGAGCTATAGGGAGGGCCCCTCAACAATAACCACGTGGGAGGAGCTATAGGGAGGGCCCCTCAACAATAACCACACATACCGTACATCAGTGGTTCCCAAAGTGGGGTCCGGGGACCCCCAGGGGTACTTGAGGGAGTTCCAGGGGGGACCCAGCTAAATGATCATTTGGAACCAAATGGACCCTTATGGGTCCATTTGGTTCCAAATAATCAGAGAGTGTACAAATGGTACACTCAGAGTTAAATTAGCATTGATTTTACAATATAAACTGGGGGTCCCAGAGATAGAAATGCTATTAAATGGGGGTCCGTAGCCTAATGCATGTCAAACTGGGGGTCCTTGAAATTAAACGGGTTGAAAATCACTGCTAGAGACATAAAAACCTTCTCTTATGGGGGTCCCTGGCATATGTTTTCAAAAGGGGGTCCGCTGGCTATTTAGTGTCAATTCGGGGGTCCTTGACATGAAAAAGTTTGGGAACCACTGCCATACATCACATACGACGCCAAGTAAATAGACGCAGTTACAACAAAGTAAGTAAAGATTTCACTTCGTAGGGAAGACGACACAGCCTGACAATGTGACAGAAGGGGAGTAAACAGAGCACTCTCTCTCTCTCTCTCTGTCTCTGTAGTGTAGTGTGGATGTCTCTCTCTCTCTCTCTCTCTCTCTCTGTAGTGTAGATGTGAGCTCTTAATACTGTTGCCTCCAGTGTGTGTGGCCACTCAAGAGTGAGATGAATAGAGACTGCCCCAGGCTAAAGGGCAGCTTAAGTCAGTTCTCCTCGCACTCAGTACACACACACACACACACACACACACACACACACACACACACACACACACACACACACACACACACACACACACACACACAGTCTCAAGAGGGTCTCAAATAAGCATCTTCACCAGGAATTCAGGAGTAAGGAGGCCTTGGCGCCACGCGTGGCTGCTCATCCATAGCTCTGCGACTAAACACATGCATATACATGCACGCACGCACACACACACACGCACGCACACGCACACACACACGAGTGGACACAATGAACTCGAAAGGCAGTTATGAAATTGGACATGTGTGCACTCACTCGCACACATTCCTCAATCACATAACACACCATCTTATCCCAGCCTTCTGGTTCTGAGCTCTGTGTGTGTGTGTGTGTGTGTGTGTGTGTGTGTGTGTGTGTGTGTGTGTGTGTGTGTGTGTGTGTGTGTGTGTGTGTGTGTGTGTGTGTGTGCGACTGTGCGTGCGTGCGTGCGTGCACGTGTGTGCGTGTGTGTGTGTGACTGTGTGTGTGTGTGTGTGTGTGTGTGTGTGTGAAGCCAGTGCATTCCGCCCTTCCTTCCTCGATGTGATGAGGATAATCACTCATTGCTGGACCAGAAGGAAAGCATAGTGAGAGAGCAAAGATCGCACGGCTAACTAGTGAGCCCGACATGTAAGCTTATTACCCCTCACACAGTTGCACGCACGCACGCACACACACACACACAGCATGCTGTTGCAAACTGCTCGGATGTGGAGCGGTAGAATGGCGGGTCATTAAATGGTTGGTTGGTTGGGCTTGTTTGTTTGTTTGTTTGCAGGGACGGATTAACCCCCACGAGAGACCCTGGGCCAATCATTTTTGGTACCCCCCCCTCATAGCGCACGTGCACCCGAAATTATGCAAAAATGCCCTATTTGTTTGAATGATGAGTATATTAGTTGGCTGTTTTGTTAGTAGTTGGATGGTCGGTAGGTAGGCAGGGTGGTTGGATGGTCGGTAGGTAGGCAGGGTGGTTGGCTTGTTTTGTTAGTAGTTGGATGGTCGGTAGGTAGGCAGGGTGCAGGTTGGCTTGTTGTGTTAGTCGTTGGATGGTCGGTAGGTAGGCAGGGTGCAGGTTGGCTTGTTGTGTTAGTCGTTGGATGGTCGGTAGGTAGGCAGGGTGGTTGGCTTGTTTTATTAGTCGTTGGATGGTCGGTAGGTAGGCAGGGTGGTTGGCTGGTTTTGTTAGTCGACGGATGGATGGTTGGAGAACTGACTCTACATAGGCCGAAACGTTGCTGTTTCCCTATTAAAGTTGGTTCACTGCATGTGAAGACAGTGTGCGGGTGTTTGTTCATCAGTCTGAGAGCACTATAAGAATATCTAGAGGATTTAGATTATGGGAGGAACCTTTACGTTGTTTTATACGTGTGCATCAACAACAGAACACACACGCACGCACGCACGCATGCACGCATGCACGCATGCACGCACGTAACCGCACTGATAGACACACACATACCACCATGATAGTATGTGACCTGTTCTTCTGGCCTGGCTTACCCCTCTCAACACCCCCATAAACATGACAAGACTTTGGGATCAAAGGCAGTCTAGGACCTCTGTACCCCCCCCACCCTCCCCCACCCCCCCACACACACACACACACACACATTGTATCTTTGAGTCGGGGCCTCTCCTTGGAGCAGAGCCACCGCTTGTGTCTCTAAACCATGTTTAGTGTTGCGATTAAAGCTGAAAACCAATCAGCTTTTCAGCAAACACCACGCACGCACGCACGCACGCACGCACGCACGCACGCACACAGCAACTGCCTGACAATGTGTTTTGTCTCATACAAGTATAGGTCGGGAATGGCTTATTGTCGGTATCAGCCGGTAACGCGCTGGGGTCTCTCCCCCGTTACAATGTGCTAGAGACCTCTGGGAGATGGAGTCTATCCCTGTTACAATGTGCTAGAGACCTATGGGAGATGGATTGCTGAGGTGGAGCGCCACACCTATACCATCAGCTCCCAGTACTTCTGGCACGACTTGCTGCACCCCAGCCGTGCAATACTCATATACGCTGAGTTGGCGGTGCCCGGGATCGAACCCATGACCTTGTGGTCCAAAGGTGAGAGCTCTACCCACTGAGCTATACCCGCCGGACACAAAGGTCTCTCAACCTGATTGTCGCGTTAATGGTGGAACTTGTCACTACCAGAGGTTAATGCCATTCGCCATCATCTTCACTTTGTTTCCTGTTTGAGGGAAATTGTCTTATTTTTTTTTTACAATTTCCATGAGGCTGAGCAAGATAAAATACCGTTTTAGATGTTCAGGTGCTTGCGTGTGTCATCTGCAACTTCTTGAGAAAAAAAACAGTTCCATCAACTCATCCGTCCAAACCCCATCCCTCCTCGGGACGATGTGACGTGACGAGTTCAAAAGTTTAAGGTCGCGGGTCGGCCATGTCCGACAGTCTCTCTCTCTCTGCCTCGCAGCCGCAGAGCTTCACTGGTGAGCGGGGGGCTGTAAAAGCACTCACTGCCTCCTCGCACACTTAGCACGCACACACTCACACACTTTAGCACGCACACACTCACACACTTTCGCACGCGAGGCTGGAAATGGCTTGCCAGGCAGTGGTGTGGTATGAGCTAATGGTTTTCGCAGGAGGGATCTCACTCAGGTAGCATGTCTTCTCCATTAGACCACGCA
>NW_027637345.1:0-7500 GCF_951216825.1 Electrona antarctica | reverse complement strand
AAGACGGTTTCTAAACTGCCCACAGCCCTCCTATGAGACACAGACTGAGTAGAATCAAATTGGCCATTTTATCATGATTATTAGTGAATTATATGAAGATAAGTTGAAAAGTGGTGAAGTGGTCCTTTAAGTAAAGTGGTACAAAAAATCTCATTCATAACATTGGTGAGATTTGAAAGAAAGAACACCGTCAAATAATTCAAATCCGAGTAAAAAAAAAGGTCAACTAACTGTCCTGCGCGACCATACTGGAGCCCTGCTGGTCTGCACAGCCCACAGGGCCTGAGCACGCAACGCGGCCACTCAGACCAAAAAACCTCAATGCAGGCATGCGGACGGAAACGCAGGCATGCGGCTGTGTCCGTTTGCCTGCCTGGACAGAGCTTATCAATTCATCAGATCCACATGCAGTGGAGCCACTGATCCACAGCACTCACGGTAATGTCTGCTTCTTAGCGCCTTCGCTCCCACACTGCTAATGCTGTGTGGCTGGGTCCATTAGCTCACTAGCGCTAATGCCGCGGATTAATGGGAGATCACAGTCACAGGGTAAGAGTGGGCAAGGCAGTGCGCGCGCGCACACACACACACACACACACACACACACACACACACACACACACACACACACACACACACACACACACACACACACACACACACACACACACACACACACACACACACACACACACACACACACACACACACACACACACACACACACACACACACACACCTTAACCCCCACTGACTGCTATAGGCGAGTCAGGGTGGCCCTCGTGATCTCCGGCACACAGTCGGCGGCCCTGCATGGCTTGCTCATTGAGACCTCACACATACACGTATACGCACACGCACACACACACACACACACACACACACACACACACACACACACACACACACACACACACACATGCGGTGGCACTCTCTCCGATGCCGTAAATTAGTCCATTGGGCCTGAGAAGGCCAGCAGGGAGCTAATGGTTGGCTCGTAAAAAACATGAAGAGGGAGGTCAGGGGCACGGCAGAGACGCGTGATGCCCAGAACGAGAAGCATGTGAGAGAGAGAGAGAGAGAGAGAGAGAGAGAGGTGGTTTGGGTATGCTGGTGGTGGTTGCTGACTTAACCCCCCCCCCCCCCCACCACTCAGGAAGATGTTAGGAGTAGTGCTGCAAGAAAACAAACAAACAAACAAACAGACAAACAACAACACTGAGTGACATTGGCTGATCGTCTAGGCTATATGCAGCCCATATGTGGTCTGGACAAATCAAATTAGTTTATCCTGTATGTGACAACAGCTTGTTTCCAATCCAATCCAATGTATTTATAGATATAGCACATTTAAAACCAAAGTGCTGGACACTCAAATAATATATACTTAAAAAATACTAGCAATAGACAGGAGAAAACACAGAGGGTGCAACACACGGACACATTGCTATAAACAGCAACTCTCTGTTGCAGTCTGGACCATCAAGAACCAACGAGTACATGTACGTTTTCAAACGTGATTTAAAAAAAAGATGGAAGATCGTTCCACAGTTTGGGCGCTACAGCCGGAAAATGATCTATCCTCCCTGGACTTCAGCCTTGTTTGTGAGACCAGAAGCAATGACTGAAGTCCTCAAGACCCTTGTGGCTGTGGCTTATTTTGGAGGTATATAGGAGCTCGAACCCGCATTTAAAGACCAGGGAGCAAGTGGAGGGTGGCAAGAATCGGGGAGATGTGTCACTCTGACCCTGCCAATGCTGCGTACCGGATCCTAAACATGCTGATCAACGTGTCACTAAGTGATAGATTTCAGCACAATAACACCCGGCATCAAGTGAGCTGATAACACAGTTTTCTGCTCCTCTCTCTCTCTCTACACACAATGTCAATTAACTTGATGGATATCGTCGTGGCGATATCAATTATTATTAAGGCAGTCCAATCCCACAACCTCCTCGAAGGTGTGTTGTTAAAGTTGACCCCTGGAAATGAATCGTTGATGCTACATTAGCTTATCTTCCTGCTGCATAGATTTTTTGCCAGATATGTACAGTACATCTGAGAGAGGCAATCTATAGCATGTCTGATGCAGCGCTCTGCTTTAGGCTACTCAAACCAATCCTCTTCGGCACATTAGCATCTCACGCCCACAACACTCATGTCCTCTTCCCCATTATGGCTTTGCAGTGTGTCTTCTGTTTTGCTCTTATACATTTTTAGTCTCGTTCTCGTCATCTCACTCCGAGGCTCACGCAGGAGCCTTGTATATTCTCGTCGCGGCGCGTTTTCAGTGGTCTGCGATAGAGGGCGCTCAACCGCAGCCTGTGAATGATCCCAGGATCAATGAAGAAGAGTACACCCAGAGAGCGCACGATCACAACACCTCTCAGCTGGTTTAGGATAATGCTCAAAGATTTATAAAATAAAGTACATCTTTCTCTGCTTTCTGGTGATTTTGGGGCGAAAACAAGCCACGTTCAACTTACATACGTAACTATGGAACGGATTATCGCGACGGCAGAGTTCCCGCCCCCACCCCCACTCCCCCCCACCCTCACTCTCACTGCGTCTTTCAAAGCGATCCGGCGCTGAATAGAATTCAATAAATTCAATAGATTCTAAAATGTTTCAAAGGTTAGTGAAAACGCCCCGGAATGGCTAGGCAAGGGCAGCTGTATAGTGTAGACGACCGTTTCAACTCTGGCAGCCAATGAGTTTTAAGGGCTCAGGATGTTGACGTGCATGCAGAGAACAGAGGTCAAGAGGTCAGCACATCAGCCGGAGTCATGTCAGAATGTAGGTCGCTATACAGAGCTGCAGTGCATCATGGGAGTCTTCCAGGAAATGTTCCGCCGGCGTGTTCACGAGGCATCCCAGTCGCCATGGTGACATCATGATCCAGCTACTGTACCAACCCATGTACAGTATCCATGTACAGTACGACACACATTAAATATTCACTGACTGACGCAAAGCCTGCTTGGAGTTCTGGATATGAATCTGTAGCGTGGCTTTTAGTTCAGCTGAGATCACAGTGATTTCTTTGAGACCCTTATATCTCGCATGTCCTTAGGAGGCCCTGCCTTTTCCCAGGCCACGATTGTAGATACAAAATACGTATGTTCTCTCTCTCTCTGTGTGTGTGTGTGTGTGTGCGTGTGTGTGTATTTATTTCATGTATTTGATGTATTACCATGTTTCGTTCTTGCTTACTGAAAGTCGCTCTGGATTAAGACGTCTGCTTAAATGCCTAAATTGTAAAGCTCATAGCTTGCTGGCTAGTTATCTACAATCATTATTACGTCACACAAAACCAACAATCTTTCCGTAGTACTGTACGCGTCTCCATACCACCATGCACTGCGCCAGGTCTTCAATTATATACTACCCATTTTGACCTGAGATCAGATTCAAAAAATGTCTTCTACATCCTGACAGTTTTCTGAAAAAGCTATGTTTCTATGTCAGTCGTGAGCTTGTAGATCTGCTATTTTTCAATAGCTAAAGCATAACATAATGCTAACACCAAAAGGGGTTCCCGCCCAAAATGCGTTAAAAGCTGTTGTGTTTCTACAAGGTTACCCGACCAACTTTGTTGGCGTTATTGTTAAAGGACCACTTCACCACTTTTCAACTTCTCTTCCTATAATTGGTCCTCACTAATGTTCATGATGAAATACCACCATTTTTTCCTACTCGATCTGTGTCTCATAGGAGGGCTGTGGGCAGTTCAGAAACCCGTCCACCAGTGACATCATCGATGGTGAATCCAAGCTAATAGAAACGGCAGGCTTTCTTTTCCTGAAAAGTTGCAATGCAAAAGTTGAAGAATATATTTTAAAACAAATCTTGTTTAACAAAAAATCTGCCTAATGATGATGTCACTGGTGGACGGGTGTCCGAACTGCCCAAAGCCCTCCTATGAGACACAGACTGAGTAGGAAAAAATGGTGGTGTTTTATCATGAACATTAGTGAGGACCAATTATATGAAGAGATGTTGAAAAGTGGTGAAGTGGTCCTTTAAGCATCTGAGCCTTTCAGGTTTTACATACATTCCAGAAAGCATGAACACATTTTTTCTGTTTTTGAACACATTTTGAACGTTGTATTGGGACATTGTGCCACATTATAATCCCCAGGTGAGTACTGTACAAGAGTGTGGGATAGACACACACCACGGTCCATAATTAAGTCAATCAATGTTCCTACAGTATATATGAATAGTATTATAGTTAAAACACACATGCTGCTAGGTTAAAACAACACCTGTAAACAGGCGAACAGGAAACTTTATGCATTTCGGCACCAGTGAGCAGAAACAGGGCCGTGGCGGATTGGGGGAAGGGAAGGCAGGCATTCATTATACCTGCTAAAAACACATTCAAAACGTTGCAGAGAGTTGAAAATACTATAAAATGTGGCACTCCGTTTGTAAACAATTAAAAACATGCCCATGGAAGGAAACTTCTTGGTTGACACAGCCCTTAACTCAATCAGCTTGAAAGAAGGGGTTGACATGTCACAGAGAGAGAGAGAGAGAGAGAGACATTGCGTCGCAGCACGACACATTGTGAGCTTGTAGATTGGCTATTTTCCGTATGAGACGTTGGCGCGCAACTAAGTATAAATCAGGCGTCTCTCGTCCACTGGTCTTCAGTTCAAAGACAACACTGCATGACAGATCAAAGCATGGCCAATCTCACACACACACACACACACACACACACACACACACACACACACACACACACACACACACACACACACACACACACACACACACACACACACACACACACACACACACACACACACACACACACACACACACACACACACACACACACACACGAACGGAGACACGCACAGGCATCAACCGAAACGGACACACGGACATAACTCTAACACACAAACACACACAAGTGTATAAACACACACACAGGCTCCAACCACAGATGCCTCTGGCGCTGATCAAAGGAAGGAATGTGATAAAGGGAGATAAGAGAGAGAGAGCGCGGGGGGGGGGGGGGGAGAGAGAGAGAGAGGGAGAGAGGGAGAGAGAATGTGCATGGTGAGGGTGAACCACCACAGCCTCCTCACCTCGGCAGACAGACACACACAGGGCTGCACTGTGTAACAGCACCTGAGGTAAGTCCCGGCGTTACGCTGCTCAAAGGCCCTCGCGGTCACACACAGATAAGACACGGCTCACACACATTTCCCCAGATTCACTGTCAGATAACGGCGGGACAAGAACCACACCACGCCTGTGTGTGAGGAGGAGGAGGACACACGATTGATTCAGACGGCCCTTCAAACCGCGCTCTCATCAAGCAGTCAGTCAGTCAGTCAGTTACTCACTCACTCACACGGGTTTGCATTCATATAGTATATGTTTAGGAGAGGGTCAACAAGTCTAAGATAAAGCCTCAATCCCACAACGCGGGCAACAACCATTTTTATTGTGAGAATCAGGAAAATGTTCCTCAAGACGTTCTCATATTCAGCTATACTTGGTCCTCACAAGAATAGTAATATGCACGGATGCACGAACGCACGCACCCATGCACGCACGCACCCACGCACGCACGCACGCACCCACGCACGCACGCACGCAGGACGTCAAATCACAAAATTTACAAACTGACAAAGCCGAAGATGAGTTTTCTCTTAAAAAGACTTGAGGAAGTTTCCCCCCCCCTGCATGTTTCATGTGACTGACGTACAGACGGTGCGTGGGAGCCCGTAACCCTCTCCTGTCAGCTGTCCCAGGGACGGTCTGTACTGACGTACAGACGGTGCGTGGGAGCCCGTAACCCTCTCCTGTCAGCTGTCCCAGGGACGGTCTGTACTGACGTACATACGGTGCGTGGGAGCCCGTAACCCTCTCCTTCATGTGACTGACGTACAGACGGTGCGTGGGAGCCCGTAACCCTCTCCTGTCAGCTGTCCCAGGAGGACAGACGTACAGACGGTGCGTGGGAGCCCGTAACCCTCTCCTGTCAGCTGTCCCAGGAGGACGACGGGCACAACACTGATTGCTTTCACTGCTAAACGAAGAGCCTGATGAATTTTCTTAAAGGCGGCGAGGGGCCTAATTGGAAGTGATCCGTCCCATCCGGCAGCTCCGGCCCGGGCTCCATGAGAGCCGCTGTTTGTCCCGCCGTGAGGACGGCTGACATGTGATGTCCATAACCCAATCAGGCCTGACGTCGAAATTTAAAAAACAATCTTCTAAATCCTCCAGTTTTCTGAAATAAATATTTTCACGATTTTTCAAAAATAGCAGACCTACAAGCTCGTAGCGCGCCACTCGGTGGCGCGCTATGAGCTTGTAGATCTGCTATTTTTCAATAGCTAAATTATAACATAATGTTTAAAACACCAAAAGGGGTTCCCGCCCAAAATGGGATAAAGGGCCAAAGTGAAAGAACCACTTAGGCCTATTACCACTAACTGGTCAGTTTAATGTGTATTAGGATTGCTTATGCCATTACTGAGCGCTGTGCATGCGTACGCGCGTGCACGTGTGTGTGTGGGCCGTGTGTGTGTGTGTGTGTGTGTGTGTGTGTGTGTGTGTGTGTGTGTGTGTGGTGTTAGTGGGGTGATATTGCCTTGAGCATACATCTTCCACTCACTGGCCGCTCGACAATAGATGCACTGTGCTCTGAAATGAAGATGCATGTCTGTATGAATGCATGTGAGGTTTCCAGGAATGTGTGAGGGGGTAATTAAGTGTATAAATGTGAAATTTGTCAGTTGGTGTAAATGTGCGCGTGCGTGTGTGCATGCGTGCGTGTGTGTGTGTGTGTGTTTGTTTACGGAGCATATGAGTGGGGAGGTGTGCAACATGTGACTGTGTGTGTGTGTGTGTGTGTGTGTGTGTGTGTGAAAGGGAGGGGGCACATGACCTCATCAGATGAGCCTTTTGGACAGCGTGTTCTAACACACACACACACACACACACACACACACACACACACACACACACACACACACACACACACACACACACACACACACACACACACACACACACACACACACACACACACACACACACACACACACACACACACACACACACACAGGCCAACAAGCTTATAGGTTCAAGAGGGGAGGGAGGAGGGGCGGGGGGGCATTAGGCGTCAGACTGGAGCCAAACCCAGAGCACGAACTGTTCTCTCGGTGTGTGTGTGTGTGTGTGTGTGTGTGTGTGTGTGTGTGTGTGTGTGTGTGTGTGTTCCATTGTGTGTCAACAAGCCATCCCATTCAGACCTGTGTGTGTGTGTGTCTCAACTCTCCTAATGAGCATCACCCATGCATGTTTCAGCTGGCTAGGAAACACTCACCACAGCTGAGAGAGAGAGAGAGAGAGAGAGAGAGAGAGAGAGAGAGAGAGAGAGAGAGAGAGAGAGAGAGAGAGAGAGAGATGGAATGATACAACCCTTTCAGGCTGTGACGCCCCAAAAATAATCATATTTGAACTGGGTGGGG
>NW_027637346.1:0-17000 GCF_951216825.1 Electrona antarctica | reverse complement strand
GGCCTGGTATAGGCCTCAGGCTTGAGGCCTGGTATATGGTAGGCCTCAGGTCTACCATTCTGAAATTTAATTTAATAATATTTGGACTGCTGGACAGCTGACAGTAGGCTCTCTTTACTCTTTAAATTAATCTGTGACATGTTACCGATTCCGACCCGTTCTGAAAATATTTTCAAATAGTTAAACCGAACGGATCCGTGACAATTTCGTCCGATTCCGACCCGTTCCGAGATTTCTTTCAAATTCCTGCGCCGAGTCCGACCGAAATCCGATTATTTCCGACATTCCGAGAGACCCGAACCAGCTGAGCCAGGCAGACATAAATATGGACTATATAGAAATAATATAACTATTGACCAATTACCATTTTATGATCAAAGCGCGAGAGAGAGACAGAGAGAGAGAGACACAGACAGACAGAGAGAGACTGCGCGCTATACAATTTACAATTTACAATTTAGGCATTTAGCAGACGCTCTTAATCCAGAGCGACTTACATTAAGCAAGAACAAAAAGCATGGGAATACATCACATATGTAAAATGCATTTATCGCGAAACATGCGTAAGCTAAGAACGTGACTAGAACATATCTATATAATGACACTATACATATAAACTATAACTAGAACATATCTATATAATGACACTATACATATAAACTATACATATATGCATATACTATGCTGTACATATATACTATGAAGTGCTATGACTACATACAATGCACTTATTGTGCTATGCTATAAGTCTGTTTCAAATGCTATATAAGTCTAAGAAGTGCTGTCTAAGGGGGGTAGGGTAAGTGCTATGGGCCATGATGGAGTCTGAAAAGGTGGGTTTTCAGACTACGGTTTTCAGGCTATAGAGGGTGAGAGAGAGAACAAAAAGAAAAATCGTCCATATAACCGCCCATGGGCCATTATTTGCAAACTTAATCAGCCTCAGCCCTCATTTATATTATTATATGCGTGTTCACCGTGTTGAGTTTGCAGATCTCCGCACGCCGCAACACCAGTCCTCCGGCTCCACATCCATAAAAGAAATATAGGCTACAGTTTCAGAAGTGCCTATGCAGCCTATGCACAACCAATTGTTTTAATTCAAAGTAGTATAGGCCTATACGGTATTCTGTGAAATGTTTATTGTCATCCGTGTATCTACAAGCTCCAAGTGTTGCATGACAGCGCTTTGTGAGGTTAATTGCAGATCATCTATTTTCGGTGCGCAGGTCCTCACTGCCTCAGCGCAACCACAAAGTTGATATTTAAATTGTACTATACTCGGGCAATCTTCAACCGATTGTTCTAATTCCAAATGGCCTATAATCCGTGAAGTTTAAATTTTCATTGGGTATATAATTCATGTTTTTTTATATGCTTTTATTAAATTATATGGAGTGAGATGCTAACATCGGCATATACTGTAATGCTCAAGCACAGTTCACGTGCACTGCATGTAGTGGTTACACATGTGTGTTGATACGCTCCCTCTTACAATTAAATCAAAATGCATTGCCTGCAATGTTTATTGTTTACCATACTAAAAAAAGATGTCTTCATGTTTGGTGGCGAGCCTTTCCAAAAAAATAATTAGCCTACTCCATTCATATACTGCAATGGCGCAGCAAAATGAAGACGACGCATGGAGTTAGCTGCATTTTCCTAAATGTGCTGTCACGGGTAATCCAATAATTCTAAAAGAAATATAAAACATATGGCAAGATGGGTGAAATTCTCTAGATGATGCTAAAAATATTAATTTAATTACGACATTTTTATATTTAAAAAGGCTTTAGGAAAAACGGGGTTGCTTCTAAATTAATTCATGCAGGAGGCTTTATGACACGTAAGGCTGTGCTCTATCTAGGTATTCTATGTCTATCTTGTCGTGTTTGATGGCGTTTCCCAAAAAAGGACATGGTGTTTGATTCGCTGCCCATGCAGCCAATTATGCAGCAGAAAGGCTTCTGTTTGCGGCCTAGAGGGCCACAAACAGAAGCCTAGAGCCCTATGCGCGTGCGTACACTACAACTCTTACGCACGGTCTTCTTTGAGAAACCCGGCCAATATCTCTCAATTTTACAAGTGGGAAAAGTACTAAAATAACGAGTAAAAGTATCAATACCGACCGCTTTGTAGAAATAATAATTACAAGTAAAAGTCCAGAATTCAAAATTGACTTGAGTAAAAAGTATGCACAATGTCCCAATTCACAAATCTTCAAAGGTTTTGAAAATAGCAGATCTACAAGATCTCTACTATTTTCAACTGGCTAAAATGTATAGGGCTGACGGGGTTAATGTATGTTTTGTAATATTAATCAAAATCTACAAAGTAACTAAACATTTCTAATAATTGTAGTGGAGTAAAAAGTACAATATTTGCCTCTGTGATGTAGTGGAGTAGAAGTAAAGGTATCGAAAATTGGAAATACTCCAAGCAAGCATTTTCACGATTTCTCAAAAATAGCAGATGTACAAGCTCATAGCGCGGAACTCTGTGCCGCGCTATGAGCTTGTAGATCTGCTATTTTTCAATAGCTAAAGTGTAACATAATGCTTATAACACCAAAAGGGGTTCCCGCCCAGAATGGGTTAAGTACAGTACTTGAGTAAATGTACTTGGCTACTTTACTCCCCTACATTTTACACTGTATACCAGACCTGGGAATTGTACGGCCCGCGGGCCGCTGACTCTGGCCGGCCCGCGGAAGATTACTTGATCATTAGAAAATAAAACATACTTTCATTACCTTATGGGTGGACTAATACCGCATTGCTTTTATTTTGAAGCCCATGTATTCTCACAGTGCACGCAATCTGCACGTCAACTGTGCATGTGAATTGCGTGTGATTGAGAACCTGTCTTCCTTCCTTCACCCCCCTCATATGCGAAAATGTCGGCTTTTTGGATTTATTGGTGACAACGTTGGTGAATGTAGCCCAGCTGAGCATGCAGCTCCACAACACGGTAGGCGCATGATTACCAAACTTCCTCGCAGGAGGACAAGTTAAATCCCATTATGCTTTATTGCTTTATTTAACCCGCTCTAACCCGCCTCGCCAATAAAGTTAACTTAAAAGGTGTGTTAAGATTCTGCATCGTAAGGCGGTGTTGCGCCCCGAATGTGGCATGCTTCTTAAGTTCAGAACGCTTGGGCGATGCGCCGTGTGCTTGTGGATCATCTGTTTTCGGCACACGAGTCGACACCAGATTTACTTTGTGGTTCAAACCACAAAGTAAATCTGGCAGAACGTGCACACATCAATGCCTGCCAGGCTGCCAAGTCTCAACAATATCATCACTGGTTGGCTTGTTATTGTGTTTTGAGAACGTCGTTGTTTAATGGTTGTCTCACTCATCTCACGCTGATAGTAAGGGCCGATTCATACTGTTTCGGCACTGTAGTGCCGAAATGATTTCGGCTCGTCAGAGATTTTCAGTAGCACCGAAGAGCCGACTTTAGGACGGTACCCGCCCCCCCAAACCTCAAATGACGTCACATTTAGGCTCTACAGCGCCGAACCGACTTTTATTCGGCTCTAAAATAGGAGTATGAATCGCGCCTAAGCAGCGTGCCATGTAGGTTGTGAAAGTGGCACCTCCAGGGTCCTCCGTATGGAAGAACAACTAAGAGAGCTACCTCTAATGTTCTCGTTGTTAAAATAAAATGCTAGTATTTACAAGACTTGTAACTTAAACAAAAACAGTTTTCAACTGGGAAAGGAAACGTCTCAAGCCTGCACGTAGAAAGTAAAAAAAGTGAAAGTGTGAAGTGAGGGGTGCTCTTATTGTACATCATGATGTAAAATAGTCACTACCTATAATTTGAGTCAACTGTTTCACATTTTGTTTACCATTGCTTTGCAAAACAATGCCATTTACTGCTTTTTATATAGAAATAAAATTGATATTATGCATAATTAAGTTCAGCCTTTTGGCCCGGCCCTCCAAAATATTTTCTGTTTCTCATTTGGCCCCTTGGGAAAAATAATTGCCCACCCCTGCTGTATACGGACACACTGTCACACACACTCACAGTTAGTTCACTGAGGAACAGCAGGAAGTTAGGTCATCTTCAACACACTTGTCTGTGGTGTGTTGCAGGTGGAGAATGGAGATGTGGGTGTCCATTCAGGAGCTGAACGAACAGGGGGAGTACTCGGACGTTGAAATGCATCCTGGGAAGGATCTCAGCACAGGTGGAGTCTTCCAGCTGCGCCAGGTAAGAGAGAAGGCCATGTAGATGATAATGATAATTAGTCTTATATTCAGGCCAATAGGGTAATTTACAAATTTAGCACTACTGTCAACTGTCCATACTAGTTTTACACATTAGTGTGCCATGTTTGGTGTCGAGTATGCAGGTGAGCTTCTAGAGTGACTATTGCTGTTTTAAAATATATTAATAAATAATGACAGGTGTCAGCTGTGTGTTGCTGGGACCCCTCGATCCACAACTCGGCCCACATATTAATGTGTACAGTATATATACATACCGTATGTGTGTATTCCAGATGATCTACTGTCAGTAGATCACCACCTTCGAAACATAGCCAAAATTAAACCCTTTCTTTCCCGCCCCGACCTCTTAAAGGTTATCCACGCATTCATTTACTCTCGTGTCGACTACTGTAATTCCCTATACACCTGCCTCTCAAAAAAATCCATCAACCGGTTACAACTAATTCAGAATGCTGCAGCTCGCCTCCTAACAGGCTCCAGAAAATTCGACCACATTACCCCTATTCTGGCCACCCTACATTGTCTGCCTGTCTCATATAGAATTGATTTTAAAATACTCTTACTCATGTTCAAGGCTAGGTCCGACCTTGCTCCATCATACTTATCTGACCTACTCGACCCTTACGAGCCAGCTCGCGTACTGAGATCATCCGGAACGGCCCTGCAAAAAAACTGTAGGCATTCACAATCCGGGCACCGTCACTCTGGAACGCCCTGCCCCTGGAGATCAGGCTTGCCGAGTCTGTGTCCCGTTTTAAATCGCTCCTAAAGACTCATTTTTACAGAGCTGCGTTTAGCCCCTTAACCATGTGATTTCCGACTTTTTTATTTTAGCAACAGCACAAGCTGATGATTTCAGCAGGAGGCGTAGGACTAGGAGACCAGGAGACCGGAATGCTTTTTTTCCTCCTTTTTGGGGGAAAGAGGGGTGGGGGGCTGGGGGGGTGGCCGCTGTGCAATAATTGCGCTGAAAATCTTGACCCGTCTGACCTACGGGACAAGGCAACGGGCCGGCCGTGCACCACTACTACCTAGCATTGTGTTCGTACAGCATTGTGTTCGTACATCAACTAGGTTGATGTATATATGTATATATTATGTGTTTTACAGATGGTCTACTCAGCGTACTAAGGGATCTGGGTAAAGGCTACCTGGCTCTGTGTTTGTACAACAGCAGAGAAGTGGTCAGCGTTCTCTCCTCTCTGCTGTCTCACCACTACAACACAGGCTGGGTGTTGAGTCACATCGCTACAGCACACTATGAGCTGGCTGAATACTTACAGGCACGCACGCACGCACGCACGCACGCACGCACGCACGCACGCACGGCACGCACGCACGCACGCACACACGCACGCACGCACGCACGCACAGACTACACACAGACAGACCGTTGAGTCACATCGCTACAGCACACTATGAGCTGGCTGAATACTTACAGATATACACGCACGCACGCACGCACGCACTCACGCATGCACGCACGCACGCACGCACGCATGCACAGACTACACACAGACAGACCGTTGAGTCACATCGCTACCGCACACTTTGAACTGGCCGAATATGTACAGGTGTATACACACACACACACACACACACACACACACACACACACGCACACACACTACAACACACACAATACCAGTAAGACACCTGAGGGCGAGAAGCGACCTCGAGGTTGCCTGCACGCATCCACCTGGGTGACAGCATATCTTAATTTTCGGGCCTGTTGAGAACTCTAGTTTTCGCCGGCTGCCGGGCGCGACTGCACTAATAACTTTGGGGCAGGCCTGTCTAGAGTTTAATGGACAGGTATCAGTCAACAGGCCCGTCTAGAGTTTAAATGGACAGGTATCAGTCAACAGGCCCGTCTAGAGTTTAAATGGACAGGTATCAGTCAACAGGCCCGTCTAGAGTTTAAATCGACAGGTGTCAGTCAACAGGCCCGTCTAGAGTTTAAATGGACAGGTATCAGTCAACAGGCCCGTCTAGAGTTTAAATGGACAGGTATCAGTCAACAGGCCCGTCTAGAGTTTAAATGGACAGGTATCAGTCAACAGGCCCGTCTAGAGTTTAAATAGACAGGTATCAGTCAACAGGCCCGTCTAGAGTTTAAATGGACAGGTATCAGTCAAAAGGGAGACATCGAAGAGGAAGGATGGATGGGGAAGGATCAACATATGGAATGTCAGAACAGGTCAGCTCCATATATGGAGATCTAAGAGTATGAGTTTTGAGGTCAGATGTAGAGTTGTTGGTCAATATTCATGACATCAGGGATCTCCATATATGGGCTTAATATTGATGACATCGGGATCTCCCAGAGCCTTATAATAGAAGAGTTGCGTTAGTGAGGGGGCACAGAATAGCCCGGTCACGTGATCCCGGAAGCGCTCGGGCGCACAGCTGCGCTCTTCATGGAGAGCTGATTAGGGACAGCCTGGAGTTGAAATAACATTGTTTTGAACGAGAGCGCTGCGAATATCGGACATTTTAGCTATGTATGCAAAATGCCAACTGTTTTAAAGTATTGTACAGTGACAACTAAAGTCTCTGTAATGTTTATGTTGTATTAAAAAACGCTCTAAAATAAAGGGATTTAAGACCATTAAAAGCCGGCCTGTTGCCTTTCAGTGTTAGGAGTGTAGACAGCGCGCGCGCGCGCACGCACGCACGCACGCCCGCGCACACACACACACACACGCACACGCGCACGCACACATACACACAGTATCCGAAAATAGCTGTGACATGTCTTCTTTCATCTGTCAGCATCGATATTTTTTTAGAAGGGCATAGTCATTAATATCGATATTGTTCATGCCTTGTCCGCTGGACTCCATTAAGGTCCATGCATTCTGTCAGCATCCGGTTCAGGAACTGTCCCTAATCGCGTCCCCAGTAGCGCTAGATGCCGCCATTACGCCGGCCCCATGAAGTGAACGGAGTCTGCAGAACTCTGTCTATTTCTAAGGCTCTGGGATCTCCATCCCTGATGATGACACGTGATGTCACATGCTCTCTCACCTGGGGTGTGACTAACACACACACTGACGGGAAATGCACAATTCCATAGTTAACTGCGACGCACGCACGCACGCACGCACGCACGCACGCACGCACGCACGCACGCACGCACGCACGCACGCACGCACGCACGTGCACACACACACACACACACACACACACACACACACACACACACACACAGACACGTCCTATCATTCATTGGAAGGACAATATCAGTCACCAGAAGCAGAGACGTGTGTTTTCAACATGGAGTTTGAAGTTGAATGGCATTTGGCTTTAATAGATCAAATGAATATTAAATACTTAATCAAGCAACTTCACGGCAATTATATATTGTATTTTCTTTCAGGCAGAGTGAGAGTTCAGTGAGGTGCGTCGAATCGAGCCGTACAGAGTCGAAGGAATGGAGATTTGTTCCACGACTCTCTGGCATCTGCAGAAAGTCATAGCTCTGTCCACGCTGTCCAAAGACCTGACCGACATCGACAAGAACTGTCCTGAGGTGAGAAACTACAGACATAGCAGGGCGTTTTAGAGAAGGGAGAAGAGTCTAGGACGTGTGGAGCGTTGTCCAGGGTGTTTTAGAGAAGTGAGAAGAGTCTAGGACGTGTGGAGCGTTGTCCAGGGTGTTTTAGAGAAGGGAGAAGAGTCTAGGACTTGTGGAGCGTTGTCCATGGTGTTTTAGAGAATGGAGAAGAGTCTAGGACGTGTGGAGCGTTGTCCAGGGTGTTTTAGAGAATGGAAAAGAGTCTGGGACGTGTGGAGCGTTGTCCAGGGTGTTTTAGAGAAGTGAGAAGAGTCTGGGACGTGTGGAGCGTTGTCCAGGGTGTTTTAGAGAATGAATGGAGAAGAGTCTGGGACGTGTGGAGCGTTGTCCATGGTGTTTTAGAGAAGTGAGAAGAGTCTAGGACTTGTGGAGCGTTGTCCAGGGTGTTTTAGAGAAGTGAGAAGAGTCTAGGATGTGTGGAGCGTTGTCCAGGGTGTTTTAGAGAAGGGAGAAGAGTCTAGGATGTGTGGAGCGTTGTCCAGGGTGTTTTAGAGAAGGGAGAAGAGTCTAGGATGTGTGGAGCGTTGTCCAGGGTATTTTAGAGAAGGGAGAAGAGTCTGGGACGTGTGGAGCGTTGTCCAGGGTGTTTTAGAGAAGGGAGAAGAGTAGAGAGGACGTAGATCAAGGCAAGAAATAAATAAGAAGCTCGTTCCACACACAGGTTTCTCTTAGTGGGTCTCTCTAATCTTATTACAATACAAATAAGGGTTTTCCACATGTATACAAGCTTGTTTCACAAACGAGCTGAATGTGACAAATATCCAGACCAGTTTTACATTGTACAAAATTACAAATATGTTGGTAATACTAATTTTGCCATTTTGTGAAATAAGCGATATTTACACCAAACTTATAGCTTGCACTATATTCAAATGTAATCATCTTTAACCCATTCTGGACAGGAACCCCTTTTGGGGTTCTGTACATTATGTACAGTATTCAAAAATTACAAAAAAAATGATGCTGCTTTATAAATATTTGAAGTTTTTCCAGAAAACTTAGGTCAGTTTTTAGAAGGCGTTTTTAGAATCGGCCTCAGTCTAAAATGGGTTAAGTTAAATTCATTATTTTTTGTTTTATTTGATGGCCTTCTGGCCCTCAAAGAATGACCCGAAAACTACATTCTGGTTAATAGCAGATCTACAAGCTCACAACACGTTGCAGTGCAACGTGTTGTGAGCTTGTAGATCTGCTGTAGATCTGCTATTTTCGGTAATTCGAAAGAGTATTTGAAGTGATCAAACTAGCAATAGAATACAAGTTTAGAAGCATCTTCCACAAACACGAATGGTCTCAGTTAACAGTTCTACTGCGTAACCCGCGTTCCCCGCTATTTAAGCTGTTCGTGGCAGCGGTGGCCGAACGGATAGCGGAGCGGTCTTGATACCGGAAGGTCGCCAGTTCGAATCAGCGGTCCGACACGTTAAAATTACCACCGCTGAAGTGCCCTTGAACAAGGCATTGAACCACTACGATGAAATGTGTTCTAAGAGCAGGGCCTGGCTGGAAACAAGTTCTTGAGCTTAGCCCAGATACCCTGGGTAAATATAGTAATCATTTCATCATTTCATTTAATTCGGCCTAAAATATCATCTTTGCATTTTCAGATTTTATTTAGCTTTATTCCATGTCATATACTGTCTTAGAATAATTACTAAGAATGACCCTAAAACTAGGTTAATGTTGTGTGAACTCAGCCATCCACTGTCTTAGACCAGTGGTTTTCAACCCTTTTCACATCAAGGTCCATTATTTATTTATTTATTCAGAATTTGAGCTACGGACCAACATTTGATGACCCAAAACTAAACAATATTTTGTTAACGTTGGATAAGATGTTATCCACAATTCCAACTCACAGGTCCTGCACTGCACCTGGTGAGAGCAGGAGTGGACCTGGTGAGACGTAGAAGGGGCCTGGACAGGAGACAACCCACAGAGCCTAGTCCTTCCACAGGCTAGACCTCCCAGTCCTGGCAGAGTAGTTTGGGAGCAGCAGACTGTGTGACCCTGTCTTTCCTGATCGAGGGTAGCTACTGGGACGTAAGTCGGGACTTGATCACCTCGGCTGGGTCACCTGAGTGAGGGGTACGATGTTGGGAGACCAGAAACCCTGATGACCTTGGGACACATCACTGAGCATACGTCCCAGGTGCATCAATGCCATGTTTTAGTTCATGCTGTATTGATGTTGGTACCATTAGTAGAGATAACAGGCAAATGTTGATCAAAATAATTATTCTACATTCTCTAATTGTGTAGACTTTGTGTAAATTAACTGATGCAGATGTTTGACAATTTAACTCTTGAGAGCATGAAGTGAAACCAAATGGATCCGTACGGGTCCATTTGGTTTCATTTTATGGTCTTAAGAGTTAATAATAAAAAAAGGCTTGGCCCAAGCGGCCAGTGGCTTTATAGGTATAGGTTGCTCCGTTGCTCAGATCTGGACTGGACTTATTTATGTTTTGGACTAGGACCGGCAGCCCCTGTACTGTAGACGCGCAGTCTACAGCTTGTATCATGTTTATTGATGATTAAGCCTACAACAATTTATTTATATTGTTAAATGTTGCTTTTTTGTGCGTGCATGCGTGCGTGCGTGCGTGTGCGCTATAGGTATGGATTAGGGATGATCTACAAGCAGGAGAAGTTCAACTTTGCAGAAATTCACTTCAAGAAAGCTCTGAGTATCAACCCTCAGTCGTCAGTGCTTCTCTGTCATATTGGAGTGGTATGTATGATAATTATAATGACCTAGTCCTTATACCTGTTTGAATATATGAACACCATGTACACACGCGCGCGCTCGTGACCTGTCGTTGCAAGACACACAGAAGCAATGTGTGTGCAGACGTTCGCTGCATCACGGTCAGTACAGGAGAGTCTGTGTTTGCTTTTAGAGGTCGGAGGAGTTGAAACAAATCGTTCCCAAAGAGTCTCTGGATGAATTCCTCATCGGCACGGTAACATGACCTTTGAACTCTAACCCATTCAGGAGGGGAACTAGTGCTGCACCATTCTTAAAGGCCTAAGGGCCTAAAACAAAAGGCCTACAACAAAACATTACTATTACTTGCCGCAGAGCGCGCAAGTAATAGTTTTCGTCCTTGTCACCGTCTGATGTGTATGGGCCGTGCCAGCGTATGACGTAATGACTACTTGTGCTTGATATGGCAGTGGTGTCAGATTACATACATGTATACATAGGGGCATTACCTTTAATCCTCCCGACACTAAAACATATCGTCATTACGTCACCATCGAAAACCAATTACACCCGGCATTGGGTCCTTTAATCCACATCTTTATTACGTCATCATTGAGAGTTAGTTGTACCAGTTATACCCTGACGTCATATGCTGCTACGATACATACGCATACGCAAAGTAACCACAGTATACCGCTAATCAACTTACAAATTACATATACATAGAGGCATTTGAGGCAATTGAAGACAGTTTGTAGCGGTCGACAGTACTTGCGCGCTCTGCTTGCGCACTAGTAGGCCATTTATGGCCTACTTGTGTGCAACAAGCAAGTAGGCACTCGACAGAGTGCAGTTCTAGTTAGATTTAGTTTTGCTTTATTCCATTCATCTCCAGCTCAGTGGCCTTGTGGTTAGAGTGTCCGCCCTGAGACTGGGAGGTCGGGGTTCAATCCCTGGCCGGGTCATACCAAAGACTCTAAAAATGGGACCCAGTGCCTCCCTGCTTGACACTCAGCATAAAGGGTTGGATTGGGGGTAAGTCCCTGTGACATACTAGCGTCATGTCCAGGGGGTGTACTTGTACATCAAGCTGCCTCACGCTACAGAAACAGGAGATAGGCTCCTGCCCTATGGGCCTCATGGCTCGGCAAGGCTACTACTTAACTATTACATTCATCTGGCCCTGATGACCTTTGAACTCTGACCTAACAGGTGTATAAGAATTTAGGCCACACCCACCTGGCCCTGACGACCTTTGACATGGTAACGAATTCTGAATCAATAAAATGTCTGAAACCCCGACTTCACTTCCTGCTGTCTTCTTCTGTGGTGTTAAATAAATGGTAAATGGTGCATTTATATAGTGCCTTTATCCAAGGCTCTTAAATATCCGCTGTTCTGATATATGTTGTGATTAGGGATGACGCTAACGGATCATTTTCCATTCGGTTACCCCATAGCTTAATTAACGGTTGTTGATTTTATTTATTTTCTTTTAACCCAAAATGTATGTAATCTATCTAGTGTTCTCTTGGACATAGAAAACTCTCTTGCACCTCCCTGAGTGTTTAGAATGATGACATCTCTCCATAACTAAATAACACCATCAGGAACATACATTTATTATTTTTAAAGTTAACCGTGAAGCCCATAAGTATATTAAGATTTGTTTGAACTCTGGTGCAACACACAGGTCCTGAGCCTGGTGAGAGCAGGAGTGGACCTGGTGAGATGTAGGAGGGGCAACCCACAGAGCCTAGTCCCTCCATGCGCCAGAAGTGTACCTCCCAGCCCTGGCAGAGTAGTTATGGAGTAGTTCCAACGGATTGTGTGCCCCTGGTTTTTCCCTAGTGGGACTGATTGAGGGTAGCTACTGGGACGTAAGTCGGGACTTGATCACTCCCGGCTGGGTCGCCTGAGTGAGGGGTATGATGTTGAGAGACCCGAAACCCCGTTGACCTCAGGATACATCACTGAGGATACGTCCTAGGTGCATCCATGCAATGTTTTTTAGTTATAACGGCTATCCGGTTAGCCATTGACATCCCTAAGTGTGTATCGTCTATTTTCAGCATAGAGGGAAGAAAGAGCAGACCACGTACCAAACAATGCATTGCACTGTGAGCTTGTAGATCTGTTGTTTTGGCTGAATGTTTATCAGAGCTTGTAGCTCGGTTATTTTGGCTGAATGTTCACACTGAGGAGATGTTCTACACACTTCAGCCAGCCAGAGGACAGTAGAAGGCCTCGTCTGTGATCAACAGGTACAGCATGTATGATTGATTGATTGATTGAAATGTTTATTTCACAGTATGTAGAATGGGTACATTTCAAACAAAAGTATACAGGTCAATACAAAATCTACTGCTATGACGATAAAACCAGAAAAAACACTTGTTTACATCAGTGTTGATTCCGTTGACTAAAACTAAGACGAAAAATGTTCGTCGACTACCTTTTTTCACTGACGAAAACTAAATGGAAACTAAGCTATGATGACTAAAACTGATAACTAATTGTCAACAGATAAAAACTAAACTTTAAAATGCTATAGGAAGGGACTAGTGGACAAGAGATCCAGTACAAGTCATTTTACACTTGATTGCATGCTGAAAATAGCTGATCTACAAACTCACCTGTCGCAGCGCAACGCGTTGTGAGCTTGCATAGATCAGCTATTTTCAGCAAGTGTAAAATCAGTCATTACGACAGCATCACGGCTCACCAGTACATTTTAGTCTACTAAATCAACTGGAGATTTAGTCAACTAAAATCTTATATGTAGTCAACTAAAACTAGACTAACACTAAAACATTCCAGGTGACTAAAATGTGCCTGAAACTAAATTAAAACTATTGAAGAGACTTTGACTAAAACTAAAATCAAAATTTTCTGCCAAAAAACACTGGTTAACATCAGGGTCCATTGCAGCTGTCCGTAGGTGCTCTTTGAGAGCGGTTTTGAAGGAGTCTAGGGATTCACACCTAACTTTAAGTGAAATGCATCACAGTTTTACAAGTAAAAAAAATGGGGGAAGTTTGTTTTTGTGCATAGTTCCAACAGTGTCTGTCTGTCCACCTATCTCATCAGAATATTAATTTAAACATTATTAATTAATTAAATTAAACGAAACAATTATGAATAAGATCCTTGACTATTTCTAGGCTGTGTATTTGATGTATTACAATGTGTTCTTGCATAATGTAAATCACTGGATAAAGCCTGATAAATTGATTAATGCCTGATAAATGGATTAATGCCTGATAAATTGCTACATTGTAATATAAATACTAGTTTTAATATATTATACTAGTTTAATTCACAAACATTCATTTAAAGTTTGTAAATGCTGTCATTAAAATGCTTACTATAAAAAATACTAAAATAGCTAAAATACTAACATTCATGGTCATAAGCTCATAAAACATAATTAATAGTGATTCCATTATTCATAATAAATTGATTTCACGTGAGGTTAAAAATGTAAAAACATGATGTGATGATAACATTCTGAGGCAGAACAAACGTTCCCTGTCTGTCAGTAACGCTACACTGGACCATTGATTGATTGCAGTCATTGAACACAGCTGGTGCAAACATTTCGTCTCACTCAGGAATCTGTACACTACTATAATATATTACTACATAGCCTACATAGTTACTGTACTATACTATAACTGTACACTTGCAGCTTATATTGTTAGTGTTTAGTTGTTATTTATAATAATAATAATAGTTATTATATATCGCGCTGCTAAAGACGTGTGAAGCCATGGAAGGACAGACGCTCCAACATTCTGAGAACTTCAACAACTCCAGAAGAACAGAACGGGTTTTTCCACAACAAGAAGTAAATGTATTTATAAAGAACGTCTTTTCCACAACGAGAGGCCAAACAGGTAATAATAATAATAATAATAATAATAATAACAATAGCGGTCAACGTAACGAGGTATTTTATTTTAGAGTTCTCTGTGTTGTGTTTGTGGGACGAGTTCAGCTGCGCATGTTTTCTATTTACATTTATGTGCGTTTGGTCAGTCTAATGTTGGACCGTTGTTCAGCTGCGCATTATTTCTACATGTTTTCTCTATTTACATTTTTCTACCGTATGTTAATTTGGTCAGTAATATTGGGCGCGTTCTGAAATGAGCAACAATACAAACTAATAGGCGAGTTAATGCTTTAGCTCCGAGAGGAGGTTGTCAGGATATCCCTGCCCAGGTAGAAATGGAGTCCAGCCGTCAATAAACAGTGGATTAAACCCTTTTCACAGTATCGTTTCCCAAAAGTAAAGGTATCAGAACCGAGATACAGTTGATAAACTTAACACGGGAACGTAACATTTTAAGACGGGGGTGAAACAACCGCTTACAAAGCTTATGAAGTCAGACAGTACCATGTTTTCACAATGCAATCTTACGGAAGAAGAACTACGCATGCGGACGAGGGTTGACTGGACTACATTGTTATTTAAGTCTGATTTAAGCGCCTGTTTCACCCCTGACTTCATATTTTACATTCCTGTGTGAAGTTTATCAACTCTATCTCTGTTCTGATATGTTTACTTTTACATAACGATACTGTGAACAGGGTTTAATCCACTGATTGTGGACGGTTCGACTACATTTCTACCTGGGCTGGAATATCCTGACACGGAACCTCGGCTCGACAGTGTGTGTGTGTGTGTGTGTGTGTGTGTGCGTGTGCGTGTCCGTGTACGCGCCCGTGTTTGCGCGTGCCTGCACGTGCGCAGATGTTAAGGTACAGTGTAAGAAAAGAGAAAAGTACTGTCACTTAATTTCAGCTCCGTTTACAACATATAGAGGAAAAATATAGGCTTTGCTGCCACCTAGTGGTGATAACGGACAATCACATAATGATACATCAAGTGCTGTATGCGTCTGCGTTAGTTTTATTTTATCTTTATTCATATTAATACAAACGTGACGTCACGTTACAAACTGCTTAATGTTGTTCTAAAAGACAGAAGATTATTTAACACAAACTGTCGATTAAAATAAAGAACGTTTTATTACAAATAAACACTTGTTTTTATTATGTTTACAGTTCTGAGAAACTAGCTAGCTGGCAGCACTGTTCTTTTGGCAAATCTAGTGAGCAAATATAAGACTTCCGGTGGACGATCTCTTCAAAATAAGAGTACCCTCTAGAGTATTGAAAAAAAGTTTAATTTTCACATTAAAACTACAAATGAAGCATTTAAATGATGCTATAAGACACACATTATGTTTCTGTGTAAAAATAAGTAATTAAAAAGTTATCTAAATGGATAAATGCTATACACTGGAGTGCATGGACTTTATAAAGTGGACACTGGACAAAAATCCCTGCTATGTATCGACTAGTGTGACATACGCACATGTCCGTGGAGACCTCCTCTACAACACCACACTGTCCGCTAAGCAGCAGAGGTGTAAAACAAAAATTGGCACGCCATACAGCGAGGTGAAACATAAAAAAATGTCCCATTTCCAGACTAAAGTCAACTAAAGTGGACACTGGACAAAAATCCCTGCTATGTATCGACTAGTGTGACATACGCACATGTCCGTGGAGACCTCCTCTACAACACCACACTGTCCGCTAAGCAGCAGAGGTGTAAAACAAAATTTGGCACGCCATACAGCGAGGTGAAACATATAAAAATGTCCCATTTCCAGACTAAAGTCAACTAAAGTGGACACTGGACAAAAATCCCTGCTATGTATCGACTAGTGTGACATACGCACATGTCCGTGGAGACCTCCTCTACAACACCACACTGTCCGCTAAGCAGCAGAGGTGTAAAACAAAATTTGGCACGCCATATAGCGAGGTGAAACATAAAAAAATGTCCCATTTCCAGACTAAAGTCAACTAAAGTGGACACTGGACAAAAATCCCTGCTATGTATCGACTAGTGTGACATACGCACATGTCCGTGGAGACCTCCTCTACAACACCACACTGTCCGCTAAGCAGCAGAGGTGTAAAACAAAAATTGGCACGCCATACAGCGAGGTGAAACATAAAAAAATGTCCCATTTCCAGACTAAAGTCAACTAAAGTGGACACTGGACAAAAATCCCTGCTATGTATCGACTAGTGTGACATACGCACATGTCCGTGGAGACCTCCTCTACAACACCACACTGTCCGCTAAGCAGCAGAGGTGTAAAACAAAAATTGGCACGCCATACAGCGAGGTGAAACATAAAAAAATGTCCCATTTCCAGACTAAAGTCAACTAAAGTGGACACTGGACAAAAATCCCTGCTATGTATCGACTAGTGTGACATACGCACATGTCCGTGGAGACCTCCTCTACAACACCACACTGTCCGCTAAGCAGCAGAGGTGTAAAACAAAAATTGGCACGCCATACAGCGAGGTGAAACATAAAAAAATGTCCCATTTCCAGACTAAAGTCAACTAAAGTGGACACTGGACAAAAATCCCTGC
>NW_027637347.1:22500-32000 GCF_951216825.1 Electrona antarctica | reverse complement strand
AGAGCCACGACAAGCAGAACAGGTTTCAAATTAACTTATTTATTAACACATTGAGAGCCCACGCAAAACTGCCCAAAATCACTTTCACCTAGAAAATCCATTCACATTTTTTATAATTCAGCTGACTGTGGAGACACATGCTGGAACTTTTTACTTTGAAATGTTTTATAGTTCATGAGTTATTTAATTTAAACGCCAAATGCATTCTCAATGGCGAAAACACAAACTTTGGCACCACGTGTTAAAAAACGTCTTGGGCTATGCACGTGCGGTAATACCCAGGACGTCCACAGACGTTTTGGGCACAAAATGTGTTAAAGGCAGTTTAGTTTACAACAAAAAGTAGAGAATGAATGCAAGGAGTACATCAGGAAGTCCCAAAAAAAAGGCAACTAATCAGAAGCACAAAGCCAAAATCAGGAAGTCTAACAATGCAATACTTTAAGAAGCAAGAATCCAAAAACTGATCAGGACGTCCTAAAGCTTAAAGCTATACAAATCCCAAATACCTTAAAATAACAAACCAGAAGTCCAAGGCCGAACACCGGAACAACAATGTATGCACTGAGCACACCTAAACCTAACCTTAACCCAAGTCTAACCAATGACTAGTTTAAATTAAGTCTGCACCCCCTAAACCTAACCTTAACCCAAGTCTAACCAATGACTAGTTTAAACTAAGTCTGCACCCCCTAAACCTAACCTTAACCCATGTCTAACCAATGACTAGTTTAAACTAAGTCTGCACCCCCTAAACCTAACCTTAACCCAAGTCTAACCAATGACTAGTTTAAACTAAGTCTGCACCCCCTAAACCTAACCTTAACCCAAGTCTAACCAATGACTAGTTTAAACTAAGTCTGCACCCTAAACCTAACCTTAACCCATGTCTAACCAATGACTAGTTTAAACTAAGTCTGCACCCCCTGACAGTGGCCTCGGTTACATGATGCACAAAATGTATTCAGAATGAATTCATTCATTCCGAACAGAGATTCATACCCAACTGTTTACATGGAACCTGAATAGAAGTATTCCTATTCCTCTCATTGTTTACATGACCAAAGCATTCATTCGGAATATAACTTTGGACTATAGAGATGGCCAACCCATAACCGTTATCCCTTAAGAAATGAATAACCGACAAATACTAACAGCTATTATCTGATAAAATAAATTGTGAGCAGTCCCTGCAACCACAAGCGACATCGACCCAAAACTAATAGCGCATAAATGTCTCCAAATGGCCATCCCTGCTTGGACATGGGCATAAAGCACTATAGTCTACTAAGGGCAGACATGTGTAAAATAATACATGTATTCCAAACTCCCAGTAGCATTTGGAATAAAGTGTTTATATGGTGATCTATACCGATTCAAACGGTATATACACCACCCCTCCAGACCCGAATGAAAATTCATTGGGGGGGGGGGGGGGGGGGGCAACCAGAAGATAGTTGTGAGTAGGGCAACAAAAACATCAGCTACAGCCCTGCACAGACTGTAGAACAAATTGTAGTGGGCTAACTGAATTTTTAAAGATGATTTTCCCCATGGTTTATGTACAGGTACATACTGACAACAACAACAACAGCAAGACGGCAACTGGGCAGGCAGGGCATCCACACCATGTCACTGGTCACAGACTTGTAATAGACTTAGACACACCACAACTGTACTGGTTCTCAAAATACAAAGGCACACTAAAGGTACTGTGAAAAATGCATGCAGTTAATTGAATAAAATCTATTTGAGATAGACTTCATGATTAATCTAATACATCTGTATTTCATTTTAATAATCCATCTGTAGTAGACGTAATCGGGTAAGGATGGCTGGCTTTGCTGAGTCTGTGTTAGCCTGGAAATCTGTGGAAAACCTAACACATCTGTGTAATTTTGCTCGAAAGTGGAGGGGATGTCCCCCCCTCTTCAGCGCAAAACTGGAGGGGATATCCCCCCAACTCGTGAAATTCTCCGTGCGCGCAAATACCCCCAAATATATCCCCCCCAGTTATAAAATGCTATCTGCGCCCCTGATCGTACTGTACATCATCGTCAAGAACGGTGGTCCCTTATTGGCCAATAAGGGGTGCCACCGAACATACATACCCAGCCGATTTGCTCAGACACACATGACGTAAATTCTCCATTCATTGTCAATGGCATTTAATGTTTGTGTTCAGACAGAATCTACACTGTAGCTGTTTATAGGAGGGGCTATATCGCCCACTAGTTTATAGGAGGGGCTATATCGCCCACTAGTTTATAGGAGGGGCTATATCGCCCACTAGTTTATAGGAGGGGCTATATCGCCCACTAGTTTATAGGAGGGGCTATATCGCCCACTAGTTTATAGGAGGGGCTATATCGCCCACTAGTTTATAGGAGGGGCTATATCGCCCACTAGTTTATAGGAGGGGCTATAGCGCCCACTAGTTTATAGGAGGGGCTATAGCACCCACTAGTTTATAGGAGGGGCTATAGCGCCCACTAGTTTATAGGAGGGGCTATATCGCCCACTAGTTTATAGGAGGGGCTATATCGCCCACTAGTTTATAGGAGGGGCTATATCGCCCACTAGTTTATAGGAGGGGCTATATCGCCCACTAGTTTATAGGAGGGGCTATATCGCCCACTAGGTTATAGGAGGGGCTATATCGCCCACTAGTTTATAGGAGGGGCTATATCGCCCACTAGTTTATAGGAGGGGCTATAGCGCCCACTAGTTTATAGGAGGGGCTATAGCACCCACTAGTTTATAGGAGGGGCTATAGCGCCCACTAGTTTATAGGAGGGGCTATATCGCCCACTAGTTTATAGGAGGGGCTATATCGCCCACTAGTTTATAGGAGGGGCTATAGCGCCCACTAGTTTATAGGAGGGGCTATATCGCCCACTAGTTTATAGGAGGGGCTATATCGCCCACTAGGTTATAGGAGGGGCTATATCGCCCACTAGTTTATAGGAGGGGCTATAGCGCCCACTAGTTTATAGGAGGGGCTATAGCGCCCACTAGTTTATAGGAGGGGCTATATCGCCCACTAGTTTATAGGAGGGGCTATATCGCCCACTAGTTTATAGGAGGGGCTATAGCGCCCACTAGTTTATAGGAGGGGCTATAGCACCCACTAGTTTATAGGAGGGGCTATAGCACCCACTAGTTTATAGGAGGGGCTATAGCGCCCACTAGTTTATAGGAGGGGCTATAGCACCCACTAGTTTATAGGAGGGGCTATAGCACCCACTAGTTTATAGGAGGGGCTATAGCGCCCACTAGTTTATAGGAGGGGCTATAGCGCCCACTAGTTTATAGGAGGGGCTATAGCGCCCACTAGTTTATAGGAGGGGCTATAGCGCCCACTAGTTTATAGGAGGGGCTATATCGCCCACTAGTTTATAGGAGGGGCTATATCGCCCACTAGTTTATAGGAGGGGCTATATCGCCCACTAGTTTATAGGAGGGGCTATATCGCCCACTAGTTTATAGGAGGGGCTATAGCGCCCCTCAAAAATAACGTTTTTCACCTATTATTAACCCCCCTAAGTTAGATTCTACAAATGTCTTCTAAATCTTGACAGTTTTGTCAGTGGTTCTCAAACTATTTCATGTCAAGGACCCCTAGAAACAAAGAAGCAAATATTTTAGTTAAAAAAACGTTCGCTCTGAAAGGATATATATATATATTTAAAGATTTGCGCCACATTTTCAAGATTTTTCAAAAATAGCAGACCTACAGAATAGCAGATCTACAAGCTCGTAGCGCGGCACTGGGTGCCGCGCTACGAGCTACGAGCTACGAGCTACGAGCTACGAGCTACGAGCTACGAGCTACGAGCTACGAGCTACGAGCTACGAGCTACGAGCTTGTAGATCTGCTATTTTTCAATAGCTAAACTACCTTAAAACACCAACAGGGTTTCCTGTCCTGAACGGATTAATGACATGCCAGGGACAGGGACAGGGACAGGGACAGGGACAGGGACAGGGACAGGGACAGGGACAGGGACAGGGACAGGGACAGGGACAGGGTGAAAGTGGTTAATGTCCATGCTCATGAACAACCTTCTGCCAGTTTCTGCACAATGTGCAGTATTTAGATTCATTCAAAGAACGGCTCTCTACGTTTTCTAAAGGAGTGTTCCTCCGTGGGTTGGAGCACGTTTTCCATTGTTCAAGAGAAGTGTTGAATTTGTCGCCTAAAACTATGACAAAAAGAAATGTCACTAAAACTAAATGGACAATTTCGTCAACAAATAAAAACTAGACCAAAATGTTGACAAGAGATCATTTCACACTTGGTTGCGTGCTGAAAATACAAGTCGACTAAAATCTTATGATATTTAGTCGACTAAAACTAGACTAACACTAAGGCATTCCAAGTGACTCAAATGTGACTAAAACTACATGAAAACTATTCAAGAGACTACGACTAAAACTAAAATCACAATGTGCTCAAAATCAACACAATAGAAGAGGCACACCAGGCAGGCATCCTGCAGCTCATACCAGACACACGATGGGCAGGAGGATTAACTGGACTTATATCACATTTAATTATGACCAAACAAGATTATAGAACCTGTACCGGCTCTGAGGCTCAGAGGGTTTCCACTCGTCATATTTGGGAACAAAAGTGCAAAGCTAAAATATTCATGCCTGGCAGACAGTCTCCCATAGAGAGAGAGATTCACAATAACATCACTGTCAAAAAAGACAAATAGCATGAAAACAAAAATAATTATGCTGCATGCTGTATAAGGCATAATAATACGACTACATGACTACATAAGATGACAGATAGATAGATAGATAGATAGATAGATAGATAGATAGATAGATAGATAGATAGATAGATAGATAGATAGATAGATAGATAGATAGATAGATAGATAGATAGATAGATAGATAGATAAATGGTAAATGGTAAATGGTGCATTTATATAGCGCCTTTATCCAAGGCGCTTTACATAGATTGTGCATTACATTCACCCATTCACACACACATTCATACACCGATTGCGGCGGAAGCCATGCAAGGTACCAACCAGCACATCGGGAGCAATTTGGGGTTCAGTGTCTTGCCCAAGGACACTTCGTGGACATGTAGCCAGGAGGAGCCGGGATTCGAACCGCCGACCCATGGATCATTGGACGACCTGCTCTACCTCTTGAGCCACAGTCGCCCCTAGAGATAGAAGTATTTATTTATTTTTTCAAGCACAACTCAACACAAAAACTGTTAACTGTGGACGACACCAAAAAAGCATTAACACTTGACTTGTGTTATAGGGTCCACCATTTTCAATTCATCAGAACATTTCGACAGACAGACAGACAGACAGACAGACAGACAGACAGACAGACAGACAGACAGACAGACAGACAGACAGACAGACAGACAGACAGACAGACAGACAGACAGACAGACAGACAGACAGACAGTGTACCGCAGCAGGAGACAACAGCAGAGATAAGAGAAACGCCTGATGCAACTAAGAATTAAAATACACAAATAATAACAATAAAGAGTAAACAGGGAGTAATGCACAGGGATCAGTAATAACAAAACAAAGGAGATTCTATAGGGTGTTCATGCTTGGCCATGATCGGCACTGCCTGGGATTTGCATGTTGATGAGCAATTAACAGGCATAAATATATAAGTGCATGTATATACGGTAAACAATCTAATCGCAGGGGTATAGGCAAACAAAAAATATAACTTCACCGTCAGGAAAGACAAATAGGATGAAACTAAACGTAATTACGCCGTGTTGTCCCAATGGCATGATATATGGTAATTCTTACTGTGTTTGAGTACGTACAGTACTCGTACAGTACAGTGCTCTCACGCTGGAAGCATGACAAAATAATGCACTTAACACATTCAGGGCGGGAACCCCTTTTCGTGTTTTAAAGCATTATGTTATACTTTAGCTGTTGAAAAAGAATAGCAGATCTACAAGCTCATAGTGCCACACTAGATCTGCTATTTTTTTTTAAATCTTTAAAATGTGAGCAAATCTTTGAATATAATTATATTCTTTCACAGTGAACGTTTTTAACTCAAATCTTTGCTTCAGGGGGGGAGGGGGGGGGGGGGGGGGTTGCCTGGAACAACATATTTTCAGATGGGGGGGTCGGCGGCCAAATACAGATAATTCTGGGGGTCCTTGACAAAAAGGTTGAGCACCGCTGACAGAAACATAGGTTTTTTTTCAGAAAACTGTTAACTGAAGATTTTTTTTTTTTTTAATTGGCTTCAGGTCTAAATGTGTTAACCCATTTTGAGCGGGAACCCCTTTTGGTGCTTACATACATTATGTTATAATTTAGCCAATTTTTGAAAAATCGTTAAAATGTGCCTCAAATCTTTCAGAAAATTGTCATGATTTAGAAAACATTTTTTTTTAATTTCGAGGTCAGGCCTGAATGTGTTAAAAATGCCCACTGGATTTCACAGAGCGGTGCTAATGGACACTATCAACCCACATAATACCCGCCGCTCGCTGATGGGAAATAAAGGTGAAACGGTAAATAAAAAATGAAAATAAAATGAAATAAAAAAGATCGACTATTTTCCTCATATTTGCATCATCTGCCATCTCAAAGCAGAACGCAAAGAACAGACCAAAATCACACGCGTGTGAAGTGAGTGGTGCAACTCCGTGTGTGTGTGTGTGTGTGTGTGTGTGTGTGTGTGGTTGGGGGGGCGGAAGTTCCAGACCCACAGGAACACACCCAGGGTGCCGGCCCGATTCCGGCGAGCCGCCCCGCGTCCAAAGCGGTTTTGAAATGACAGTTACCGTGTGGGGGTCCCTCTACTGTACTATACTATACTGTACTGTACTGTACTGTACCCTCTACTGTACTATACTGTACTGTACTGTACTATACTGTACTATACTGTACTGTACTGTACTGTACTATACTGTACTGTACTATACTGTACTATACTGTACTATACTGTACTATACTGTACTATACTGTACTGTCACACCCGAAATCACCCTATATACAGTTAATATGTGCGTTTGTTTGTGTGTGTGTTAGGTTGGTGGTGAAAAACAACCATGCTGTTTTCGTGCTCAGCCACCCAGCCAGCCACCCACCCACCCACCCAGCCACCCACCCAGCCACACACATAGTCACTAAAGGAAGTGGTTGCACCACTTAAAAAAGAGGGGAAAAAAGGTCTGGAAAAACATTTAGCTTCACGTATTTCCACACAAAAGAAATGTGCCCCAAAGTCGTTTTAATTTGTCCGGAAAAAACCCTGAGATTGTAACAAAAGCGGGCTTTATATACTTTGGACGCTTTTCTTTTGCACTGCACGAGTGAAGATCAAGATCGCCATGGCAGGATAATATAAGACACGAGAGAGACTATACATCTCTCATCTCTAGGAGAGAGACTATACATCTCTAGGAGAGAGAGACTATACATCTCTAGGAGAGAGACTATACATCTCTCGTGCGGAGAAGAAGTTGTTAAGATGAAAAAAGGTGTATTGGAAAGCATTGATCCACCCTGCATGTGGACACAGCAACCCCAGCCCTGCGAGTTCATTGCTATAGCAGCCCCAAAATGTCAATGGCTAATTATAATGGCTGCCTGGCCCTGGCTATACCCAAGGTCCCGCCACTAATTGGCTATTTAGACCCAGGGAAATGGCACTGCCCCGAGGCCGGTAACCCATGGATACCTGGGAAAGAGCACACAACCTATATATACTTGTTGTAGAGTGAGTGGGCTGTCAGGGGGGGATTATCCAGTGAAAGATGGAGACAACGGGTTAATGGTCCTGGTGCTCGGTCCTGTAATCACATAGAACTAGAGCAGCTGCAGCAGCAGCCGAGGTCAGGCTTAATGACCCGAGTGACATACATATAGTAGGCTACTCACATGTAATAGTATCAATACTGCCATATGAAACTATCATCGCCATTTTTCGACCACGGTCGAGATCGTGGATTTCACAATATCAGCCAGACTTCCCGGTCCTTCATTGCCATCCCCAGTTCCTGCTTACTGATGTCTGTGTCCCTATAGCGATGACATCAGGGAACGACAGTTTACAACCTCTGGTCTGCTTTGAGGCAGGACTCCAGAGAAGAAGGGAAGATATAACCTCATTGTCAGCTCTGTAGCAGTGGCCGGCCTAGTGAAGAAACACGGGAAAGGTTGCCGTATATTAGATTAGTCGATGGGTAGCCTCGATACCCAGGCTTTCATTTCGTCTGCGCGAAAAATTAGAGCCTGGATTTACGCATGGGCTGCACTGGCCTAAACGTGGGAGTCCACCATAGAGTATATATATAATAGAGACTGAACTGGCGCGAAGCTCCGCCCCCCCAGCTATTCATGTCAGTGGAAGTTGCTCAGTGGCGTTTTGAAGCACCCGGAAGACTGCCGGAAGTACCGTCTCAGAACGTCTACTTCCGCATTTGACCACCAAATTTTGTTGGTCAAATGCGGAAGTGCAACCGAGCGCTCAATGTTAAAGCCCAGCTGCACGGGGTTTCCCGGTCATGAATCCACGGGTCCGCCTGTAGTCCCTCCTCCTACCACTAGGGAGGAGAGCTTCAACGTTGGAAAGTCTGCCTGCCCCCTTGGAGTCCACCCTTCCGAGTAGGCGTCGCTTCAAATGATGTGACGTCAGGGCTCTGAGCGGTGTGCACCCCTCAAAATAACACCGTGAGGAAATCATTACCAGTGGAACTTCAAACGAGGCTATGCGAGGAAAATGAGGAGAATGGCTGAAGAACCCACCACACCGTCTAAGAAAAAAACCAACGTGTGCCGACTCTGTGGAAATAACTTTGACAGTCCGTTAGAATGGTATACTCCAGCAACCAGTGGTTTCTGCTGCTGGTCGACACAATAACAGTGCTGCACTGGGGGGGGGGGGGGGGGGGGGGGAGGAGAGACCGGGGCTGACGGACAGATCGGTTTCATATGACATGAAAAAACGAAAATTCAAAAAAATCCAATGGCAGTCCCTCAGTCAAATTTAGTCACAAATGGTGGGGGTGCGTAAATCTGAGTCGCGGCCCTCCCATCTAGGCCAGAAAGGTCTAGCGTTAGCTCAGGCTTGTCGATGGGTGGCTCTTCCAAGACCATAAAATGGTTGTAAAAAAAGCACAAATCAGGCATTAGTGTCAGTGTGTCTTGCTCGAGGTCCACACAGCACCTAGACAGCGCTGTGGCCTGTCTCTGTGTGGGTGCCACGACGAATTAAATTATGTTTGCTCTAGGAGATCCACACCTGGGCTGCAGGAGGAAACGCGGCCGGCTCACCTCCCACACTGTCAGAGCCGTGAGCGTTGTTGAGACAGAGGGGAATGGAGCCTATAGGCCACAATGTCCACGTTTATTAGATTCCTCGACCGACTGCCTGGGCTAACGTTATCTTATGTCCCCATTTGTATCGACACATTGTGTGAGAACATGGAACAGAGCCAGGTACACAGACAGACAGACAGATAGATAGACAGA
>NW_027637347.1:0-17500 GCF_951216825.1 Electrona antarctica | reverse complement strand
TACTCATTGAGACCACACGCAGGCTGCAGTACTCATTGAGACCACACGCAGGCTGCAGTACTCATTGAGACCACACGCAGGCTGCAGTACTCATTGAGACCACACGCAGGCTGCAGTACTCATTGAGACCACACGCAGGCTGCAGTACTCATTGAGACCACACGCAGGTCGCATTTACTATGAAAACGGCATGCATTTCCTGACAGCCTCCATATATGTGACCAAATTTGACTGAGGGACTGCCATTGGATTTTTTTGAAAAATAGCAGATCTACAAGCTCGAGCTTGTAGGTCTGCTATTTTTTGAAAAATCGTGAAAATATTTATTTCAGAAAACTGGAGGATTTAGAAGATTTTTTTTTTAATTTTGAGGTCAGGCCTAAATGGGTAAAAAACCTGCAAGAAGTATTGTACACAAAAACTAGTAAACGCAGTCATTCCCTCTATTCATTAAAACTAGTAAACACAGTCATTCCCTCTATTAGGTATAAAACTAGTAAACACAGTCATTCCCTCTATTAGGTATAAAACTAGTAAACACAGTCATTCCCTCTATTAGGTATAAAACTAGTAAACACAGTCATTCCCTCTATTCATTAAAACTAGTAAACACAGTCATTCCCTCTATTAGGTATAAAACTAGTAAACACAGTCATTCCCTCTATTAGGTATAAAACTAGTAAACACAGTCATTCCCTCTATTAGGTATAAAACTAGTAAACACAGTCATTCCCTCTATTAGGTATAAAACTAGTAAACACAGTCATTCCCTCTATTAGGTATAAAACTAGTAAACACAGTCATTCCCTCTATTAGGTATAAAACTAGTAAACACAGTCATTCCCTCTATTAGGTATAAAACTAGTAAACACAGTCATTCCCTCTATTAGGTATAAAACTAGTAAACACAGTCATTCCCTCTATTAGGTATACAACTAGTAAACACAGTCATTCCCTCTATTAGGTATAAAACTAGTAAACACAGTCATTCCCTCTATTAGGTATAAAACTAGTAAACACAGTCATTCCCTCTATTAGGTATAAAACTAGTAAACACAGTCATTCCCTCTATTAGGTATAAAACTAGTAAACACAGTCATTCCCTCTATTAGGTATAAAACTAGTAAACACAGTCATTCCCTCTATTAGGTATAAAACTAGTAAACACAGTCATTCCCTCTATTAGGTATAAAACTAGTAAACACAGTCATTCCCTCTATTAGGTATAAAACTAGTAAACACAGTCATTCCCTCTATTAGGTATAAAACTAGTAAACACAGTCATTCCCTCTATTAGGTATAAAACTAGTAAACACAGTCATTCCCTCTATTAGGTATAAAACTAGTAAACACAGTCATTCCCTCTATTAGGTATAAAACTAGTAAACACAGTCATTCCCTCTATTAGGTATAAAACTAGTAAACACAGTCATTCCCTCTATTAGGTATAAAACTAGTAAACACAGTCATTCCCTCTATTAGGTATAAAACTAGTAAACACAGTCATTCCCTCTATTAGGTATAAAACTAGTAAACACAGTCATTCCCTCTATTAGGTATAAAACTAGTAAACACAGTCATTCCCTCTATTAGGTATAAAACTAGTAAACACAGTCATTCCCTCTATTAGGTATAAAACTAGTAAACACAGTCATTCCCTCTATTAGGTATAAAACTAGTAAACACAGTCATTCCCTCTATTAGGTATAAAACTAGTAAACACAGTCATTCCCTCTATTAGGTATAAAACTAGTAAACACAGTCATTCCCTCTATTAGGTATAAAACTAGTAAACACAGTCATTCCCTCTATTAGGTATAAAACTAGTAAACACAGTCATTCCCTCTATTAGGTATAAAACTAGTAAACACAGTCATTCCCTCTATTGGGTATAAAACTAGTAAACACAGTCATTCCCTCTATTAGGTATAAAACTAGTAAACACAGTCATTCCCTCTATTAGGTATAAAACTAGTAAACACAGTCATTCCCTCTATTAGGTATAAAACTAGTAAACACAGTCATTCCCTCTATTAGGTATAAAACTAGTAAACACAGTCATTCCCTCTATTAGGTATAAAACTAGTAAACACAGTCATTCCCTCTATTAGGTATAAAACTAGTAAACACAGTCATTCCCTCTATTCATTAAAACTAGTAAACACAGTCATTCCCTCTATTCATTAAAACTAGTAAACACAGTCATTCCCTCTATTCATTAAAACTAGTAAACACAGTCATTCCCTCTATTCATTAAAACTAGTAAACACAGTCATTCCCTCTATTCATTAAAACTAGTAAACACAGTCATTCCCTCTATTCATTAAAACTAGTAAACACAGTCATTCCCTCTATTCATTAAAACTAGTAAACACAGTCATTCCCTCTATTCATTCACAGGTAAAACTAGTAAACACAGTCATTCCCTCTATTCATTAAAACTAGTAAACAGTCATTCCCTCTATTCATTAAAACTAGTAAACACAGTCATTCCCTCTATTCATTCACAGGTAAAACTAGTAAACGCAGTCATTCCCTCTATTCATTAAAACTAGTAAACGCAGTCATTCCCTCTATTCATTAAAACTAGTAAACGCAGTCATTCCCTCTATTCATTAAAACTAGTAAACGCAGTCATTCCCTCTATTCATTAAAACTAGTAAACGCAGTCATTCCCTCTATTCATTAAAACTAGTAAACGCAGTCATTCCCTCTATTAGGTATAAAACTAGTAAACACAGTCATTCCCTCTATTAGGTATAAAACTAGTAAACACAGTCATTCCCTCTATTAGGTATAAAACTAGTAAACACAGTCATTCCCTCTATTAGGTATAAAACTAGTAAACACAGTCATTCCCTCTATTAGGTATAAAACTAGTAAACACAGTCATTCCCTCTATTAGGTATAAAACTAGTAAACACAGTCATTCCCTCTATTAGGTATAAAACTAGTAAACACAGTCATTCCCTCTATTAGGTATAAAACTAGTAAACACAGTCATTCCCTCTATTAGGTATAAAACTAGTAAACACAGTCATTCCCTCTATTAGGTATAAAACTAGTAAACACAGTCATTCCCTCTATTAGGTATAAAACTAGTAAACACAGTCATTCCCTCTATTAGGTATAAAACTAGTAAACACAGTCATTCCCTCTATTAGGTATAAAACTAGTAAACACAGTAATTCCCTCTATTAGGTATAAAACTAGTAAACACAGTCATTCCCTCTATTAGGTATAAAACTAGTAAACACAGTCATTCCCTCTATTAGGTATAAAACTAGTAAACACAGTCATTCCCTCTATTAGGTATAAAACTAGTAAACACAGTCATTCCCTCTATTAGGTATAAAACTAGTAAACACAGTCATTCCCTCTATTCATTAAAACTAGTAAACACAGTCATTCCCTCTATTCATTAAAACTAGTAAACACAGTCATTCCCTCTATTCATTAAAACTAGTAAACACAGTCATTCCCTCTATTCATTAAAACTAGTAAACACAGTCATTCCCTCTATTCATTAAAACTAGTAAACACAGTCATTCCCTCTATTCATTAAAACTAGTAAACACAGTCATTCCCTCTATTCATTCACAGGTAAAACTAGTAAACACAGTCATTCCCTCTATTCATTAAAACTAGTAAACAGTCATTCCCTCTATTCATTAAAACTAGTAAACACAGTCATTCCCTCTATTCATTCACAGGTAAAACTAGTAAACGCAGTCATTCCCTCTATTCATTAAAACTAGTAAACGCAGTCATTCCCTCTATTCATTAAAACTAGTAAACGCAGTCATTCCCTCTATTCATTAAAACTAGTAAACGCAGTCATTCCCTCTATTCATTCACAGGTAAAACTAGTAAACGCAGTCATTCCCTCTATTCATTCACAGGTAAACTAGTAAACACAGTCATTCCCTCTATTCATTCACAGGTAAAACTAGTAAACGCAGTCATTCCCTCTATTCATTCACAGGTAAACTAGTAAACACAGTCATTCCCTCTATTCATTCACAGGTATCTAAACTAGTAAACGCCGTCATTCCCTCTATTCATTCACAGGTAAAACTAGTAAACGCCGTCATTCCCTCTATTCATTCACAGGTAAAACTAGTAAACACAGTCATTCCCTCTATTCATTCACAGGTATCTAAACTAGTAAACACAGTCATTCCCTCTATTCATTCACAGGTAAACTAGTAAACAGTCATTCCCTCTATTCATTCACAGGTATCTAAACTAGTAAACACAGTCATTCCCTCTATTCATTCACAGGTATCTAAACTAGTAAACACAGTCATTCCCTCTATTCATTCACAGGTATCTAAAACTAGTAAACACAGTCATTCCCTCTATTCATTCACAGGTAAAACTAGTAAACACAGTCATTCCCTCTATTCATTCACAGGTATCTAAACTAGTAAACACAGTCATTCCCTCTATTCATTCACAGGTATCTAAACTAGTAAACACAGTCATTCCCTCTATTCATTCACAGGTATCTAAACTAGTAAACACAGTCATTCCCTCTATTCATTCACAGGTATCTAAAACTAGTAAACACAGTCATTCCCTCTATTCATTCACAGGTAAAACTAGTAAACACAGTCATTCCCTCTATTCATTCACAGGTATCTAAACTAGTAAACGCAGTCATTCCCTCTATTCATTCACAGGTATCTAAACTAGTAAACACAGTCATTCCCTCTATTCATTCACAGGTATCTAAAACTAGTAAACACAGTCATTCCCTCTATTCATTCACAGGTATCTAAACTAGTAAACGCAGTCATTCCCTCTATTCATTCACAGGTATCTAAACTAGTAAACACAGTCATTCCCTCTATTCATTCACAGGTATCTAAACTAGTAAACACAGTCATTCCCTCTATTCATTCACAGGTATCTAAAACTAGTAAACACAGTCATTCCCTCTATTCATTCACAGGTAAAACTAGTAAACACAGTCATTCCCTCTATTCATTCACAGGTATCTAAACTAGTAAACGCAGTCATTCCCTCTATTCATTCACAGGTATCTAAACTAGTAAACGCAGTCATTCCCTCTATTCATTCACAGGTATCTAAAACTAGTAAACACAGTCATTCCCTCTATTCATTCACAGGTATCTAAACTAGTAAACGCAGTCATTCCCTCTATTCATTCACAGGTATCTAAACTAGTAAACGCAGTCATTCCCTCTATTCATTCACAGGTATCTAAAACTAGTAAACACAGTCATTCCCTCTATTCATTCACAGGTATCTAAACTAGTAAACGCAGTCATTCCCTCTATTCATTCACAGGTATCTAAACTAGTAAACGCAGTCATTCCCTCTCTTCATTCACAGGTATCTAAAACTAGTAAACACAGTCATTCCCTCTATTCATTCACAGGTATCTAAACTAGTAAACGCAGTCATTCCCTCTATTCATTCACAGGTATCTAAACTAGTAAACACAGTCATTCCCTCTATTCATTCACAGGTATCTAAAACTAGTAAACACAGTCATTCCCTCTATTCATTCACAGGTAAAACTAGTAAACACAGTCATTCCCTCTATTCATTCACAGGTATCTAAACTAGTAAACGCAGTCATTCCCTCTATTAATTCACAGGTATCTAAACTAGTAAACACAGTCATTCCCTCTATTCATTCACAGGTATCTAAAACTAGTAAACACAGTCATTCCCTCTATTCATTCACAGGTATCTAAACTAGGAAACGCAGTCATTCCCTCTATTCATTCACAGGTATCTAAACTAGTAAACGCAGTCATTCCCTCTATTCATTCACAGGTATCTAAACTAGTAAACGCAGTCATTCCCTCTATTCATTCACAGGTATCTAAACTAGTAAACGCAGTCATTCCCTCTATTCATTCACAGGTATCTAAACTAGTAAACACAGTCATTCCCTCTATTCATTCACAGGTATCTAAAACTAGTAAACACAGTCATTCCCTCTATTCATTCACAGGTATCTAAACTAGTAAACACAGTCATTCCCTCTATTCATTCACAGGTATCTAAACTAGTAAACGCAGTCATTCCCTCTATTCATTCACAGGTATCTAAACTAGTAAACGCAGTCATTCCCTCTATTCATTCACAGGTATCTAAACTAGTAAACGCAGTCATTCCCTCTATTCATTCACAGGTATCTAAACTAGTAAACGCAGTCATTCCCTCTATTCATTCACAGGTATCTAAACTAGTAAACACAGTCATTCCCTCTATTCATTCACAGGTATCTAAAACTAGTAAACACAGTCATTCCCTCTATTCATTCACAGGTATCTAAACTAGTAAACACAGTCATTCCCTCTATTCATTCACAGGTATCTAAACTAGTAAACGCAGTCATTCCCTCTATTCATTCACAGGTATCTAAACTAGTAAACGCAGTCATTCCCTCTATTCATTCACAGGTATCTAAACTAGTAAACGCAGTCATTCCCTCTATTCATTCACAGGTATCTAAACTAGTAAACGCAGTCATTCCCTCTATTCATTCACAGGTATCTAAACTAGTAAACACAGTCATTCCCTCTATTCATTCACAGGTAAAACTAGTAAACACAGTCATTCCCTCTATTCATTAAACTAGTAAACGCAGTCATTCCCTCTATTCATTCACAGGTATCTAAACTAGTAAACGCAGTCATTCCCTCTATTCATTCACAGGTATCTAAACTAGTAAACGCAGTCATTCCCTCTATTCATTCACAGGTATCTAAACTAGTAAACACAGTCATTCCCTCTATTCATTCACAGGTAAAACTAGTAAACACAGTCATTCCCTCTATTCATTAAACTAGTAAACACAGTCATTCCCTCTATTCATTAAACTAGTAAACACAGTCATTCCCTCTCTATTCATTCACAGGTATCTAAAACTAGTAAACAGTCATTCCCTCTCTATTCATTCACACTACATTGCATCGCATTGCTAGTAGCTCATATACTGTATTACTGTATGTGTGTGTGCGTGGATGTGTGCGTGCGCGTGTGTGCGTGACTGTGTGTGACACCCTTGGGTTAAATACAATGGGGGTTTAACACAAACCCAAAACTATTCACAGTCTGCAGTCAGAGATGACAAATCTCTGAAAACGAATTCAACCGAGGAAGGGAAGGTCAGAATCCAGACAAAAGCAATTTTCCCGCACCATCGGAAACAAATTCCACACTCACTCACATATAGGCCTATATACGTATAGGTACAGTACAGTAGCGTACAGTAGCGTACAGTAGCCTGGTGCTTGAGCAACGCTTCAATCCTAGAAGCATGCATCGCTGTGCCGACTCATGGCATGGCGCCAACTTAAGCATTATACTTTAGCTATTGAAAAGATCTGCAAGATTGCAGATTTATAAGCTCAAGCTACGAGCTTGTAGATCTGCTATTTTTTTTAAAAGCATTAAAATGTTGCGCAAATCATTGAATATAATTATATTCTTTCAGAGCGAACGTTTTTAAACTCAAATCTTTGCTTCTGGGCGGAGGGTGGTCAGTGGCAAATTACATATAATGTTTGGGGTCCTTGACATGAAATATAGTTTGAGAACCACTGATATAGTAACATACAGTACAGGTTTTTGAAAAAACCTGTCATGATTTAGAAGACATTTAGTAGAATCTGGTCTGGTCTGGTTTGTGTCCGGGTAGCTCAGTCAGTAGAGCTCCCCCCTTTGGACCACAATGTCATGGGTTCGATCCTGGGCACCGCCACCTCAGCGAATGAGTAGCCTGGGGTCCACCTATGAATGAGTAGCCTGGGGTCCACCTATGAATGAGTAGCCTGGGGTCCACCTATGAATGAGTAGCCTGGGGTCCACCTATGAATGAGTAGCCTGGGGTCCACCTATGAATGAGTAGCCTGGGGTCCACCTATGAATGAGTAGCCTGGGGTCCACCTATGAATGAGTAGCCTGGGGTCCACCTATGAATGAGTAGCCTGGGGTCCACCTATGAATGAGTAGCCTGGGATCCACCTATGAATGAGTAGCCTGGGGTCCACCTATGCGTTCTATGGCTTAGGCAGCTCCCGGCAGCTACATACTAATTCCTACACGTGTTGTGTTTATAACCACCGAATGTGCCGCTGAATGTGGTCCACAAATGCCTAATTCGTGTTCTGTTGCACGCCAGTGTCGTGTGCTGAAAACAGCAGATGCTTTCGAGCTTGAATAGGACGGCTATTTTCAGCGGGCGACACCGTCCTGTCCTGCAACAATATTGTGGGATTTATAAGGCACCGCTGTACTCAAGGTGGATGGCTTGGCCGCCCACCAGGAGACTGCAGTTCCATGGCCGCCCACCAGGAGACTGGGTTAGGGTTAGGGTTAGGGTTAGGGTCTCCTGGTGTGACCACCAGGAGACTGGCCGCCCACCAGGAGACTGGCCGCCCACCAGGAGACTGGCCGCCCACCAGGAGACTGGCCGCCCACCAGGAGACTGGCCGCCCACCAGGAGACTGGCCGCCCACCAGGAGACTGTGGTTAGGGTTAGGGTTAGGGTCTCCTGGTGTGACCACCAGGAGACTGCGGTTCCATGTGAGGTTTCTTCCCGTCAAAAGGAAGGGTTTTATTTCATTTCATCACATCCAATTTCAGGCCTGAGTATATCCACCTTTCAGCTGCAGGCCAAAGGGAGACGACATGATCCCTTCCTTTAGTCAAGTGACTACAACCAACCCCAGCTCTTTAGAACCCCCTTCTCTTCCCTTAGTTAAGTGACTACAACCAACCCCAGCTCTTTAGAACCCCCTTCTCTTCCCTTAGTTAAGTGACTACAACCAACCCCAGCTCTTTAGAACCCCCTTCTCTTCCCTTAGTTAAGTGACTACAACCAACCCCAGCTCTTTAGAACCCCCTTCTCTTCCCTTAGTTAAGTGACTACAACCAACCCCAGCTCTTTAGAACCCCCTTCTCTTCCCTTAGTTAAGTGACTACAACCAACCCCAGCTCTTTAGAACCCCCTTCTCTTCCCTTAGTTAAGTGAGTACAACCAACCCCAGCTCTTTAGAACCCCCTTCTCTTCCCTTAGTTAAGTGACTACAATCAACCCCAGCTCTTTAGAACCCCTTCTCTTCCCTTAGTTAAGTGACTACAACCAACCCCAGCTCTTTAGAACCCCTTCTCTTCCCTTAGTTAAGTGACTACAACCAACCCCAGCTCTTTAGAACCCCCTTCTCTTCCCTTAGTTAAGTGACTACAACCAACCCCAGCTCTTTAGAACCCCTTCTCTTCCCTTAGTTAAGTGACTACAACCAACCCCAGCTCTTTAGAACCCCCTTCTCTTCCCTTAGTTAAGTGACTACAACCAACCCCAGCTCTTTAGAACCCCCTTCTCTTCCCTTAGTTAAGTGACTACAACCAACCCCAGCTCTTTAGAACCCCTTCTCTTCCCTTAGTTAAGTGACTACAACCAACCCCAGCTCTTTAGAACCCCCTTCTCTTCCCTTAGTTAAGTGACTACAACCAACCCCAGCTCTTTAGAACCCTCTTCCCTTAGTTAAGTGACTACAACCAACCCCAGCTCTTTAGAACCCCCTTCTCTTCCCTTAGTCAAGTGACTACAACCAACCCCAGCTCTTTAGAACCCCTTCTCTTCCCTTAGTTAAGTGACTACAACCAACCCCAGCTCTTTAGAACCCCTTCTCTTCCCTTAGTTAAGTGACTACAACCAACCCCAGCTCTTTAGAACCCCTTCTCTTCCCTTAGTTAAGTGACTACAACCAACCCCAGCTCTTTAGAACCCCTTCTCTTCCCTTAGTTAAGTGACTACAACCAACCCCAGCTCTTTAGAACCCCTTCTCTTCCCTTAGTCAAGTGACTACAACCAACCCCAGCTCTTTAGAACCCCTTCTCTTCCCTTAGTTAAGTGACTACAACCAACCCCAGCTCTTTAGAACCCCTTCTCTTCCCTTAGTTAAGTGACTACAACCAACCCCAGCTCTTTAGAACCCTCTTCCCTTAGTTAAGTGACTACAACCAACCCCAGCTCTTTAGAACCCCCTTCTCTTCCCTTAGTCAAGTGACTACAACCAACCCCAGCTCTTTAGAACCCCTTCTCTTCCCTTAGTTAAGTGACTACAACCAACCCCAGCTCTTTAGAACCCCTTCTCTTCCCTTAGTTAAGTGACTACAACCAACCCCAGCTCTTTAGAACCCCTTCTCTTCCCTTAGTTAAGTGACTACAACCAACCCCAGCTCTTTAGAACCCCCTTCTCTTCCCTTAGTTAAGTGACTACAACCAACCCCAGCTCTTTAGAACCCCCTTCTCTTCCCTTAGTTAAGTGACTACAACCAACCCCAGCTCTTTAGAACCCCCTTCTCTTCCCTTAGTTAAGTGACTACAACCAACCCCAGCTCTTTAGAACCCCTTCTCTTCCCTTAGTTAAGTGACTACAACCAACCCCAGCTCTTTAGAACCCCTTCTCTTCCCTTAGTCAAGTGACTACAACCAACCCCAGCTCTTTAGAACCCCTTCTCTTCCCTTAGTTAAGTGACTACAACCAACCCCAGCTCTTTAGAACCCCTTCTCTTCCCTTAGTTAAGTGACTACAACCAACCCCAGCTCTTTAGAACCCTCTTCCCTTAGTTAAGTGACTACAACCAACCCCAGCTCTTTAGAACCCCCTTCTCTTCCCTTAGTCAAGTGACTACAACCAACCCCAGCTCTTTAGAACCCCTTCTCTTCCCTTAGTTAAGTGACTACAACCAACCCCAGCTCTTTAGAACCCCTTCTCTTCCCTTAGTTAAGTGACTACAACCAACCCCAGCTCTTTAGAACCCCTTCTCTTCCCTTAGTTAAGTGACTACAACCAACCCCAGCTCTTTAGAACCCCCTTCTCTTCCCTTAGTTAAGTGACTACAACCAACCCCAGCTCTTTAGAACCCCCTTCTCTTCCCTTAGTTAAGTGACTACAACCAACCCCAGCTCTTTAGAACCCCCTTCTCTTCCCTTAGTTAAGTGACTACAACCAACCCCAGCTCTTTAGAACCCCCTTCTCTTCCCTTAGTTAAGTGACTACAACCAACCCCAGCTCTTTAGAACCCCTTCTCTTCCCTTAGTTAAGTGACTACAACCAACCCCAGCTCTTTAGAACCCCTTCTCTTCCCTTAGTTAAGTGACTACAACCAACCCCAGCTCTTTAGAACCCCCTTCTCTTCCCTTAGTTAAGTGACTACAACCAACCCCAGCTCTTTAGAACCCCCTTCTCTTCCCTTAGTTAAGTGACTACAACCAACCCCAGCTCTTTAGAACCCCTTCTCTTCCCTTAGTTAAGTGACTACAACCAACCCCAGCTCTTTAGAACCCCTTCTCTTCCCTTAGTTAAGTGACTACAACCAACCCCAGCTCTTTAGAACCCCTTCTCTTCCCTTAGTTAAGTGACTACAACCAACCCCAGCTCTTTAGAACCCCTTCTCTTCCCTTAGTTAAGTGACTACAACCAACCCCAGCTCTTTAGAACCCCTTCTCTTCCCTTAGTTAAGTGACTACAACCAACCCCAGCTCTTTAGAACCCCTTCTCTTCCCTTAGTTAAGTGACTACAACCAACCCCAGCTCTTTAGAACCCCTTCTCTTCCCTTAGTTAAGTGACTACAACCAACCCCAGCTCTTTAGAACCCCTTCTCTTCCCTTAGTTAAGTGACTACAACCAACCCCAGCTCTTTAGAACCCCCTTCTCTTCCCTTAGTTAAGTGACTACAACCAACCCCAGCTCTTTAGAACCCCTTCTCTTCCCTTAGTTAAGTGACTACAACCAACCCCAGCTCTTTAGAACCCCTTCTCTTCCCTTAGTTAAGTGACTACAACCAACCCCAGCTCTTTAGAACCCCTTCTCTTCCCTTAGTTAAGTGACTACAACCAACCCCAGCTCTTTAGAACCCCTTCTCTTCCCTTAGTTAAGTGACTACAACCAACCCCAGCTCTTTAGAACCCCTTCTCTTCCCTTAGTTAAGTGACTACAACCAACCCCAGCTCTTTAGAACCCCCTTCTCTTCCCTTAGTTAAGTGACTACAACCAACCCCAGCTCTTTAGAACCCCTCTTCCCTTAGTTAAGTGACTACAACCAACCCCAGCTCTTTAGAACCCCCTTCTCTTCCCTTAGTTAAGTGACTACAACCAACCCCAGCTCTTTAGAACCCCCTTCTCTTCCCTTAGTTAAGTGACTACAACCAACCCCAGCTCTTTAGAACCCCTTCTCTTCCCTTAGTTAAGTGACTACAACCAACCCCAGCTCTTTAGAACCCCTTCTCTTCCCTTAGTTAAGTGACTACAACCAACCCCAGCTCTTTAGAACCCCTTCTCTTCCCTTAGTTAAGTGACTACAACCAACCCCAGCTCTTTAGAACCCCCTTCTCTTCCCTTAGTTAAGTGACTACAACCAACCCCAGCTCTTTAGAACCCCCTTCTCTTCCCTTAGTTAAGTGACTACAACCAACCCCAGCTCTTTAGAACCCCCTTCTCTTCCCTTAGTTAAGTGACTACAACCAACCCCAGCTCTTTAGAACCCCCTTCTCTTCCCTTAGTTAAGTGACTACAACCAACCCCAGCTCTTTAGAACCCCCTTCTCTTCCCTTAGTTAAGTGACTACAACCAACCCCAGCTCTTTAGAACCCCTTCTCTTCCCTTAGTTAAGTGACTACAACCAACCCCAGCTCTTTAGAACCCCTTCTCTTCCCTTAGTTAAGTGACTACAACCAACCCCAGCTCTTTAGAACCCCTTCTCTTCCCTTAGTTAAGTGACTACAACCAACCCCAGCTCTTTAGAACCCCCTTCTCTTCCCTTAGTTAAGTGACTACAACCAACCCCAGCTCTTTAGAACCCCTTCTCTTCCCTTAGTTAAGTGACTACAACCAACCCCAGCTCTTTAGAACCCCTTCTCTTCCCTTAGTTAAGTGACTACAACCAACCCCAGCTCTTTAGAACCCCTTCTCTTCCCTTAGTTAAGTGACTACAACCAACCCCAGCTCTTTAGAACCCCCTTCTCTTCCCTTAGTTAAGTGACTACAACCAACCCCAGCTCTTTAGAACCCCTTCTCTTCCCTTAGTTAAGTGACTACAACCAACCCCAGCTCTTTAGAACCCCTTCTCTTCCCTTAGTTAAGTGACTACAACCAACCCCAGCTCTTTAGAACCCCCTTCTCTTCCCTTAGTTAAGTGACTACAACCAACCCCAGCTCTTTAGAACCCCTTCTCTTCCCTTAGTTAAGTGACTACAACCAACCCCAGCTCTTTAGAACCCCTTCTCTTCCCTTAGTTAAGTGACTACAACCAACCCCAGCTCTTTAGAACCCCTTCTCTTCCCTTAGTTAAGTGACTACAACCAACCCCAGCTCTTTAGAACCCCCTTCTCTTCCCTTAGTTAAGTGACTACAACCAACCCCAGCTCTTTAGAACCCCCTTCTCTTCCCTTAGTTAAGTGACTACAACCAACCCCAGCTCTTTAGAACCCCTTCTCTTCCCTTAGTTAAGTGACTACAACCAACCCCAGCTCTTTAGAACCCCCTTCTCTTCCCTTAGTTAAGTGACTACAACCAACCCCAGCTCTTTAGAACCCCTTCTCTTCCCTTAGTTAAGTGACTACAACCAACCCCAGCTCTTTAGAACCCCTTCTCTTCCCTTAGTTAAGTGACTACAACCAACCCCAGCTCTTTAGAACCCCTTCTCTTCCCTTAGTTAAGTGACTACAACCAACCCCAGCTCTTTAGAACCCCTTCTCTTCCCTTAGTCAAGTGACTAAATCAGTCCAAAATGGGTTAATGATCTTTGCCATGCCATGAAATATAATAAAGGCTTTTTCACTTCACTGGAACAGAGTGCCTTATTGGACCCTCTTTTTTATTTTCATGATTAACCCATTTCGACCGAGACCGATTCTACAAAATGTATTCTAAATCTTTTCTTTTCTGAAAAACCCATGTTTCTATGTCAGTCGTTCTCAAACATTTTCATGTCAAGGACCCTCAAAAATACATGTAATTGGCTGCCGACCCCCCATCTGAAAATATGTTGTTCCAGGGACCCCCCAGAAGCAAAGATTTGAGTTAAAAATGTTCGCTCTGAAAGAATATATTCAAACATTTGGGCCACATTTTCACCATTTTTCAAAAATAGCAGACCTACAAGCTTGTAGCTCTATGAGCTTGTAGATCTGCTGTTTTTCAACAGCTAAAGTACAACATAGGTAATGCTTAAATACCAAAAGGGGTTCCCGCCCAGAATGGGTTAAACCTCGCCAACTGTATTCAGTTCACAACAAAGGGACCACGACAGCGTCCCCCTCCTCTATTCAAAGGGACCACGACAGCGTCCCCCTCCTCTATTCAAAGGGACCACGACAGCGCCCCCCTCCTCTATTCAAAGTGTGTGACTGTACTCTGTTCGGGTACATTTCTGCCTAATAAAGTATTAAATCAATCAATCAATCAAACAAACAATCGTTTAGCTTGTGAGAATGTGATTTTCTGTGTTTACTAAAAAGCGTGAGACACGTTGATACTGAACAAACAGGGACTGCCCATAACAGTAGATCCAAAGTCCCGTCAGTTCGGACATGCGGAATGGGTGGGCGAAACATGCGCTGCTCCCGTGCTTGTGGTTACGTTCAGGGTTAGGTTTGTAACGCCCGGGATTCGAACTCGGGCCTCCAGTGTGAAAGTCCAACATCTTAACCACTAGACCAAAGGGATATCCCTCTGGACCCGGGGAGATATTAGACTTTTGAGGCCATCAGGCAGAGGCTCTGAGCCACTCTGCTACATAGGGTAATTTCGGAACAATGGGAGGTCGAGTACACAATGGGAGGTCGGAACAATGGGAGGTCGGAACAATGGGAGGTTGGAACAATGACATGTTACCGAACACAAACGCTCTGTTCATTGTACTGTATATGTTGTCTCATTCTGACGGAGTCAAAGAAATGTATGCACATCTGATTACATTCATTATGAAATATAGGGCTAGCAAGTTAAGTACGAGTTATTTGTGTTCACATCGGCAGACCTGGCAAACGACCGTCGATGTTGATGAAATAGAACCGTTGAAATGCAATACATTTGTGTTCATGTGACTTTATGATGGTCCGAATTAAGTGCATTATGACGCGTATAGCAGACATAGGGTGTGTGGGCGTATAGCAGACATAGGGTGTGTGGGCGTATAGCAGACATAGGGTGTGTGGGTGTATAGCAGACATAGGGTGTGTGGGCGTATAGCAGACATAGGGTGTGTATAGCAGACATAGGGTGTGTGGGCGTATAGCAGACATAGGGTGTGTGGGTGTATAGCAGACATAGGGTGTGTGGGCGTATAGCAGACATAGGGTGTGTGGGCGTATAGCAGACATAGGGTGTGTGGGCGTATAGCAGACATAGGGTGTGTGGGCGTATAGCAGACATAGGGTGTGTGGGCGTATAGCAGACATAGGGTGTGTGGGCGTATAGCAGACATAGGGTGTGTGGGTGTATAGCAGACATAGGGTGTGTGGGCGTATAGCAGACATAGGGTGTGTGGGCGTATAGCAGACATAGGGTGTGTGGGTGTATAGCAGACATAGGGTGTGTGGGTGTATAGCAGACATAGGGTGTGTGGGCGTAGAGCAGACATAGGGTGTGTGGGCGTATAGCAGACATAGGGTGTGTGGGTGTATAGCAGACATAGGGTGTGTGGGTGTATAGCAGACATAGGGTGTGTGGGCGTAGAGCAGACATAGGGTGTGTGGGCGTATAGCAGACATAGGGTGTGTGGGTGTATAGCAGGGTGTGTGGGCGTATAGCAGACATAGGGTGTGTGGGCGTATAGCAGCCATAGGGTGTGTGGGCGTATAGCAGACATAGGGTGTGGGGGCGTATAGCAGACATAGGGTGTGTGGGGTGTATAGCAGACATAGGGTGTGTGGGGCGTATAGCAGACATAGGGTGTGGGGGCGTATAGCAGACATAGGGTGTGGGGGCGTATAGCAGACATAGGGTGTGTGGGGTGTATAGCAGACATAGGGTGTGTGGGGCGTATAGCAGACATAGGGTGTGGGGGCGTATAGCAGACATAGGGTGTGGGGGCGTATAGCAGACATAGGGTGTGTGGGTGTATAGCAGACATAGGGTGTGTGGGCGTAGAGCAGACATAGGGTGTGTGGGCGTATAGCAGACATAGGGTGTGTGGGTGTATAGCAGGGTGTGTGGGCGTATAGCAGACATAGGGTGTGTGGGCGTATAGCAGCCATAGGGTGTGTGGGCGTAGAGCAGACATAGGGTGTGTGGGTGTATAGCAGACATAGGGTGTGTGGGGCGTATAGCAGACATAGGGTGTGTGGGCGTATAGCAGACATAGGGTGTGTGGGTGTATAGCAGACATAGGGTGTGTGGGCGTATAGCAGACATAGGGTGTGTGGGCGTATAGCAGACATAGGGTGTGTGGGCGTATAGCAGACATAGGGTGTGTGGGCGTATAGCAGACATAGGGTGTGTGGGTGTATAGCAGACATAGGGTGTGTGGGCGTATAGCAGACATAGGGTGTGTGGGCGTATAGCAGACATAGGGTGTGTGGGCGTATAGCAGACATAGGGTGTGTGGGTGTATAGCAGACATAGGGTGTGTGGGCGTATAGCAGACATAGGGTGTGTGGGCGTATAGCAGACATAGGGTGTGTGGGCGTATAGCAGACATAGGGTGTGTGGGCGTATAGCAGACATAGGGTGTGTGGGTGTATAGCAGACATAGGGTGTGTGGGCGTATAGCAGACATAGGGTGTGTGGGCGTATAGCAGACATAGGGTGTGTGGGGGTGTAGCAGACATAGGGTGTGTGGGCGTATAGCAGACATAGGGTGTGTGGGCGTATAGCAGACATAGGGTGGGCGTATAGCAGACATAGGGTGTGTGGGCGTATAGCAGACATAGGGTGTGTGGTATAGCAGACATAGGGTGTGTGGGCGTATAGCAGACATAGGGTGTGGCGTATAGCAGACATAGGGTGTGTGGGCGTATAGCAGACATAGGGTGTGTGGGCGTATAGCAGACATAGGGTGTGTGGGTGTATAGCAGACATAGGGTGTGTGGGCGTATAGCAGACATAGGGTGTGTGGGTGTATAGCAGACATAGGGTGTGTGGGTGTATAGCAGACATAGGGTGTGTGGGTGTATAGCAGACATAGGGTGTGTGGGTGTATAGCAGCCATAGGGTGTGTGGGCGTATAGCAGACATAGGGTGTGTGGGCGTATAGCAGACATAGGGTGTATAGGTGTATAGCAGACATAGGGTGTGTGGGCGTATAGCAGACATAGGGTGTGTGGGCGTATAGCAGACATAGGGTGTGTGGGCGTATAGCAGACATAGGGTGTGTGGGCGTATAGCAGACATAGGGTGTGTGGGCGTATAGCAGACATAGGGTGTGTGGGCGTATAGCAGACATAGGGTGTGTGGGCGTATAGCAGACATAGGGTGTGTGGGCGTATAGCAGACATAGGGTGGG
>NW_027637348.1:75146-90967 GCF_951216825.1 Electrona antarctica | reverse complement strand
TCTCTCTCTCTCTCTCTCTCCTGTCTCTCCTTCTTTCTCTCTTCCTCTCCCTTGTTGAGTGCTCGGATTCTTTCTTCTCTCCTCTTTTTTTTCTCCTCTCTCCTTCCCCGGAACACTGGACTTTCTCTCCCTCGACCCCCCCCCCATCCTCTCTCTCTCTCTCTCTCTCTCTCTCTCTCTCTCTCTCTCTCTCTCTCTCTCTCTCTCTCTCTCTCTCTCTCTCCGGTCTCCTTTGAAAAGATGCGGTGTCTTTGTCCAGTCTGATAAAGGATGCCATAGTTCCCCCTTTTCCCCTTCTTTGTGGCCGGGGGGCTGGCGGCTCCTGTAGAAGTGCAAATGGTATCCTCTCAGAGGGGCTATCCCCGCGGGCCCTGGAGGGCCCTCTCTCTCTCTCTCTAACTCCCCCCCCCCCCCCCCCATCCCTCTCTCTCTCTAACTCTCTCTGTCTCTCCCCCCTCTCTCTCTCTCTGTCTCTCCTCCAGGCTTGGCTAATTACCACCCCACGCCCCCCTCCCTCCCTCCTCCACCCCACAGTCCCTGGTCTCCTGGAAGCAGCGGACAGCACATTCCCACAACCAGCACCTGGCCTTCTTTTCTCCTTGCCTTGCTTTGATGGCTGACACCCCAGCCCCCCCTCCCACCCCCCCTCTCCTTCCTTCCTCTCTCTCTTCTCTTCTTCTTCTTCTGCAGCAGCAGCCCACTACCTCATGTCCCTCTCTATACTGACTCTCATTAATAGGGCTTCTAAATTGCCGTCTGACCCTGACAAACTGCTCCTGTTGAAAAGGGAGATGTCGGAGAGGCTGCGGTGCGGGGGGTGGGGGGGGGAGAGGGGGGTCGGGGGTGTGAGTGGTGGTTTGGGGTTGGGGTGGAGGGGGAGTAAAAGGTTGGGATGGAAGGGTGGGGGTGAGCTGGTGGGTGTATTAGTGCATATTGGCCGGCGATTCTTAACCCTTTTTCATTTCAAGGACCCCCCCCCCCCAGTTTGATATGCATATTATTATATAGGCCATCATGGACCCCCATTTGAATCGACTCTTTGTCTTCTGGGACCCAAATCTACACTGAAAAAACCCCCCAAAAACCCTCATTGATAACTTAATTCTGAGACTGCAGACTATCAATCGTCTAGCTGCATAGGGAGTGGGTACAGTATATACCCCCTGGAACGCCTTCCAGGATCTCTGGGGGGGGGGGGGGGGGGGGGGGGTCTGAACCAGTGGGTTATAGTGTACTGTATGTGTACTTGAAGTCCATTACTATACTATACTTCAGATGTGGAAATGCCACCGTAAATGGTGCCTCAAATGGTGCCTCCCTCCCTCCCTCCCCTCAAAGCACCCACCTGCCCGTTCCTCAGACCGACGGACTGCCCCCCCCCCCCCCCCCCTCGGGTGACAGAATATGGCATTGTGAGAAAAGACGAGGACACATGCACAGCTTCCATCCTCCGCTCCGCATGCATGGCCTACATTTACTGTGGAGCAGGGGGTATCTCCTCCTAACTCCCATTGTGTGCTTTTATTTGAATTAATGGCTTGGAGAAAAAAAATAACTGATAGGTCAGTATAGTCCATGAATTTAGTTCAAGATTTCCGGTGTATTTTGGTTTTTAATTATTCTGAACGAGTTGCTCTTAACTGCATTGTACTAATGCTTGTAAGATAACTCACCTTTGTTTTTAGGTTTTTTGAGATGGTGATTCCTCTCTATACGTTAAACCTATGGGTGCTTTCAGATCAATTTGTGATGAATTCCTTAAATTATCCCCCACATATGCATGTGGGAAGCACGCACGCACGGTCGCACGCATGGTCCCACGCACGCACTCAAATATCTAATTTAGTTGCATATTTGTGTTCCATTGCCCACAGTCCAAATCAATAGTTTCCCCAGTGGAATTGACCAATTCATAGCTGGCCTTTGTGTAGCCCATTGAGGGGAGTGGGACAGCTTTCTGAGGAAAACAAATTGCTCTATTACAATCTCTCTTCTCTGTGATGTTCAGTGTCCCAGAGGCAAAGCGCAAGGCTGCTATTAATTGCATGTTTTCCTGCACAGAAACGCCAAAGCGGTAGCATAAAATTGGTAGCCTAGCATAGCATTAAACAGCAAAATACACACAGGCAACGTTTGTCCTTTAAAATAAGTTATATGCAGACTGATATAGGTTATAGATTTTGCCATATAGAGTAGGCTACAGTATAGTACATTATATATAGGCACTATACTGCAAGGCACATTGGTACTACACTACCACACGTGGTCCTGTAGAAAATGTAAGAGTACAGAAGTGTTTAAATTTGTAGCTTACGGTAATAATAGAGCTTGTATAATGCAGTTGTTAAGTTAATTATTGTGGAAAGGCACATTTAGACAAGTACAGCATTTAGCGTGCCATTTGCTGATTGCAGGCTTGCTCAGTTTTAGCATGGTAGCATGTAGCCTATCTAGTTTTGGCACTTTCTCTGCTGTTAGGCTGTGTACAGAAACCATTTGTGGTACTGTTTTCTTTTTCTTCCTTTCTTTCTTTTTTCCCCTCACTTTATGTTTTTAGGATTCATGCTTTGATATTATAGGCCTATAGGCTAAGTATAAAACATTCACTTCTTTACTGTATATTCAAACTTTTGTTTTTGAGGATTGATGTGAAGTAAATACTGTATGTGCTACTGTAGCATTTACCTACCTATTTATTTGACCCTTATTTTCTATATCAATTAAATATTATTGATATATTTTGGCACAATGGTCTAATAATCTTCCCTCATTGGACTCAATACAACTCCCACTCTGCCTTGAGCTTCTGAGATAAAGGCAATAAAATGTTGCTTTATTAATCTATACCTAATTTGTACCTGACGAAGACCCACAAGGGTCAAAACGTTGTTGAAACAAATAAAGACTTTTCCTGGGAGCAGTGAATCGGTGTGCGGACATCCCTTCCTTTTCATTGTATGTATATTTTTGACCAGCACCTGTAGAATTTCTGGAGATGTGCGTGCTTCCTGTCGGATCCTAGCTTTATTAATCAAACTCATATCATGATCCCATAGAGAACGTTGGTTATATTCTACAGTAAAGTCCCCATTGTTATTATTGTTAATTATTTATTTTGTATGAATGTGTACAGTTCAACTAAAGCGTAGATCCCACTGGATAATGCTACTGTATATATAGGGGCTATAGCTGCACACAGCTAAACTAGCTCCACCTGTGTTGCCGGTTTGACTGGCGGCCTACTGATTAGCTTAGTTTGCACACAGGACTTGGCACGAGACAGACAATGACAATCATTAACTAATATCATCATAAAGAAGACAGCTGTCTTCCAACAATACATCACACCCCACGCGTGTCCCAGCAAGACGATAGCCTCTCTCCCGCCTTCCAGGAAATAGTTATTCTTTTTTTCTCAACTGGCTAAAACTTTGTTTAATATTATTCTTTGGCTGTTCAGGTTATTGCCTGGACATTAATGGTTAAAGGATATTACTTGTGTATAATGGGACACTCATACAGGCTATATTTAGTTTATCAACGGTCACTTTAATCAGCTTTTCCCTGTCATGGATATATTTCATGGATATTTCATATAGCCTAATGGCTGCCGCCCATGAGGCCAGACCTCCTCATTATAGCCTATAAGTTGCAGCGCTGCCCATTCTTTCATCAGCCTATAGATACAATATCCCATTGCCTTAGCATTTCCTAGCAGCAGCTGCCCTCCCCAGTCCTTTCCTACACAGTTCACACATCATCGCCCATGGGGATGCCTTGCTGTGACATCATCTGTTTGGAACAGGAGTTATTCACCCTGGCCACACATTTAATTCCGAGAGTGTACTTTGAGCCTTTACCATAATGACCATAAATCATTTGTGCATTATCCCATGGTGATAAAACCTTAGAATGTGGACAGTGTTGGGCATGCGTTGCACTGTAGTTAAAAAAAAACTCAAAGAAAGGAGAAATGTATTTCTTTGTCGCATGTGGCGAAGTCAACGTATCGTGTTGCGCAAGCTTGTGCGTCAGCTATGTTTGGCGTAGGACACGTCATGTACAACTAAAATGAGGCTAAAGTAGAAACGTAACATCTCGAAAACACTCTGCTTCGTGGTACATGAGCAGAAGATTCCCATGCAGTGCCCATGCATGGCTCCCTTGCTCCCCGCCTCTCTCCTCATCAAGTCAAGCCACATCCTCTCTTTTGAGTACAAAATAAGGAACGAGGAAGATCCGGTTTCTGAATTGTGTTTTTATGAGTGGTTGAAACGGCCACTTCTGTGGTCTCGTCTTCAGTCCCGTTCCGCGCTGACCGTTCGCCCTGGACGTTCCTGAGGTTTTCGGGAGACGTCAATTAAGTCGGTTTTAATTGGGAAGATGTTATTTGAAACAAATGTTTGCACCCGGCGTTCGACCAGACGAGCACTCTGCTCTCCCTCATTTATTTATACTTTCCCTTTGTGCCACGCTGGCCTTGCACTTCTGTTTTTCCCTGTCTTCTGAACTGCAGTAAAAAACACATGCTCGGATGACCACACACACACACACGCACGCATGCACGCACGCACGCACGCACGCATGCACACACGCACGCACGCCTGTGCGTGCGCGCCTAAGCACTGGCAGAGGTGTCTTGTTTTTGAGACTGTCATGGAGAAGCGATGACCAATCAAGCAGTGGGGACAGGTGGGAGAGACCGCTGCTGGAACAAACACTAACACCAACCACCTCCACCCCTCCTTTTTCTGTAAAAAAGACCTTTCGCTGCTACTGGAGCTTTTACCAATAGGCTATGAAATGATATGTATTATATAGGCTCTTACCGATGAATTGAGTACAATATCCTTTAAGCATATAACGTTTGACTGCACTACTACTGTTAACTACAACTTGGCATCTGTCATTTTACTTTGAAATACAAATTGACTATACTTTTTTTCTGCACCGGTGCCATATATGAGACTAGTATTCAATCAAACACACTTTCAAACAATTCAACAAACCTTGGGCTGTATGCAGGCGTAAAGAAACCATTGTCCACAGGTTGAATTATTTTTTTGTTTGCATATTTACTGATCCATTGAAGTGCATTTACAAAACAACTTTATTTGGTTAAAAATTATGAAAAGAAAGGTAAACTCTGGAGGCCCTTGGGGGGGGGTTGGGATTTATACAGGGAATGAGAGTCTGATAAAACTAACATTAACTAACTAATACTAACTCTAACTATAGCCTAATACTATACCACTAACCCTCAGCTCTTCTTTATGGTATGATACTATTAAACTGTCACATAAAGTCTGTCTCATAAAAGGGAGCTCATGTAAGGTCGTCTGGAAGGAGAAATATTAATACGGCTCCCTCCTATTCTTCAGTGTTCATTAAAGTTTAATGCAGTCATTGTGGTGAGACTTGGTTTGTGACAAGAGGTGTATCTGCTTCAGCCCATATCATGGCTGTTTTGACGTGGATCTTTTGTTTATTTGCTTTTTAGCCGCATGAATCTGATACTTTACGTCGAATGATGAAAGCCAAGAACCGTTTCCTTATTGTCCTATTGACTTTCTCCAGCGCTGTGTGCTGTCTACGGGGGTTTTGTCAGGGAAATTAAATTACACGATTGTTAGCATCAGCATTCAGATCCTTAGGTTGACCCCCTTGACCTTTAACCTAAAGGAACGAGCATCTCCAACAGCAAGGTGAAGCTTGCCTTTCCTTCCAGATAGTGCTTGGAAATGCATACTTATATTTTACTATAGGGCCTGAGAATGGCTGTCATTTTAGGATAATTTTAAATGTGTCAAAAGTTAAGTTAGTATTATTGACCACATTATTATAAATTCTGAAATATACTGATGAGTGTCACTCATTTAGTACGTCACCGACTGGTCCCTCCATCCCTCTGACCACAGACTAACCAGTTTTAGTTAAAACGTGTTGTGAGGAATGGCTCTCCCCTTCTTTTGACACCTCGCTATACTTACCTAACGGGACACGGGGCTTGGGTGCCACGGACCCGGAAAAATAAAGGGATGGAACAATTTTGTTTTCGGAGAAAGTCGTATATACGGGAACTTTGATGCCAAGTTCCTCTGTGGCGAAACGCGAGGCCCGGTCGCTCCGCACATCTGAGAGTGCTTTGGAGAAATAACAGCAAATGTTTGTCTTGTATTGTATGGCACACTGCTGGTGGAGCGCCTAAGCCCCTTCTTCCAGCGCCTTAAGCGCCCCCCCTTAATAAAATAGTCAAGAATAACTCCTTTACCTTAATCTTCCCCTCAGATTACCACGCCGAGGGGGCGGGAAATTAGCAGCAGGCCCGCACGCTTTCTCTCTTTAACCTCACCTTTTATTTTTGTAGTTATCTACTCTGTCTCTCTTTGCACGGCTCTCTTTCTTCGCCTCTCTCTCTCTCTACCCTCTTTCTCCATCTCCGTCATTGTATCCCCTTTTCGCCTTTTCTTTTCCTCGGTCCATCCGTTTCTTCCAACTTCTCCTTCCTTAACCCCCCCTTCCCTCTCTCTCTCTCCCCTTGCTGTGTGGTAGATGAACTCTCCATGCCTGCTTTACGCCTTGCGGGGGAATGGCATTTTATTGGGTCAATATTAGAAGCAACATGTGGCTAATGGGCGGCTGCATTTTCCATGGTCTGGTCCTCATCAGCACAGTGAAACGGACCTAAACAACTAAACATGGCCGTTGACAATTGATACGAGGCCTTTTAAGTAGATCTGCTCTGTTAGGAGAAGGCGGGGGTGTGTGTGTGTGGGTGCAGGTTTGCGGTGTTTTTGTGCGCGCGCTCGCGTGTGTGTCTGTGTTCGCCTGTGTATGTTAATTAGAACCCTAAGGCAGACACTACCACACGTGAGTGTGCGCACGTGCTTCACACACACACACACACACACACACACACACACACACACACACACACACACACACACACACACACACACACACACACACACACACACAGGCATTCTTGTATATATTCTCCCCCAAGGGAAACTGTGTGTGTGTGTGTGTGTGTGTGTGTGTGTGTGTGTACGTGCGCATGGTGGGGTGTAACCCACACCTCAGTACGGTAGCCCAGCGGTAGCTTTGAGCGTGGTGCGTCCCACTGTCTGATCCTCGTAACCAGAACTCTCTCTTTACTGCTTCCTGTCCGCCCTGGCCCTGCCGTCCCCTCTCGCCTGCCCGCCTGCCATCTGGGTCGGCCAGCACACACCCGCGTGCGCGCACACACACACATATGTGTGTGTGTGTGTGTGTGTGACTCGCACAAACTCTCAGGCATGGCTGCACATAACACGCACTCACTGTGTCTCACAGACACACAAGCGCACGCACATGCACACACACACACACATGCGGGTTCAGGGGTCTGCGCGCGGTGTAACCCGTCTCATCTACCCTCTACTATACTGTACCTTTGAAACCAATATCACACAGAGGAGACGAGAACACAGCGCTGCTCCATCTACGTTTTCAGCCTCTCCCTCGCTCCCTTGCTCCCTCGCTCCCTCACTCCCTCGCTCCTCCGGGTCTCACTCAGGGGATCACAGCGTTGACTTCTGAAAAACCCCATGTTTCTGTGTCAGTGGTTCTCAAACATTTTCATGTCAAGGACCCCCAAAAATATATGTATTTGGCCGCCAACCCCCATCTGAGAATATGTTGTTCCAGGGACCCCCACCCCCCAGAAGCAAAGATTTGAGTTAACAAATAATATATATTCAAAGATTTGCGCCACATTTTCACGATTTATAAAAAATAGCAGATCTACAAGCTCGTAGCGCGGCACTCGGTGCTGCGCTATGAACTTGTAGATCGGCTATTTTTCAACAGCTAAAGTATAACATAATGCTTAAAACACCAAAAGGGGTTCCCAACCCGTCCTCCTGAATTGGTTAAAGCACGCTCGTGTTTGAAGCATCACATGTACCGTGTGAGACATACGAGTATACGTTTGTTATACTGTGGAATATCATGGTCCAACTCGGTTCTCTTCCCTCGAAAGCAGTAGTGTATGCTGTTGTTGTTTACTGTATGGCTTAATGTCTTGACAACATGACACCGATGAAACCGATGACACCGAGGACAAGCTGTCATATCCCCTCGGCACGCACGCACGCACGCACGCACGCACGCACGCACGCACGCACGCACGCACGCACGCTCAGAGTTAAATGAACACGAGGAGGACATTACTGTGCAGCAGTAGCAGCCACAGTATCAGTGGCTGTAATAAAAGTTATATCCCTTATAACCATGATGGACATGAAAGGCGCGGACATGGTGCTGCCGCCACTGCAGCTGTCTATATGGTGTGTACCACTTTATAGATACTGTATAGTGAGCGTGCGTGCGTGCGTGCGTGCGTGCGTGCATGCGTGCGTGCGTGCGTGCGTGCGTGCGTGCGTGCGTGCGTGCGTGTTTGAGGGTTTGATCTGAGGGGGGTTTGGTATCAGCGGGGGTTGGTTGGCACTTTGATCACTTCCTTTCTGCACCTCATACCTTCACTCTCTCCGAGATCAGATCACAGTGGAGACATACACCCGTGCATGCACGCACACACACACACACACACGCGTGTGCGTGCGCCTGCGTGTACTGTACACACACACACACACACACACAGGTGGCGGTAGGACCAGTGTCAGGTGTAGCAGGACAGTGCAGGGATGATGGCCGGCCCGGTGCCAGTTGGGTGTCAGTGACAGTGACAGTGTCTGTCCTCTCGTCTCCTCCTCTTTCATCACCTACTTAACACACAGCGCGCGCGTGTGTGTGTGTGTGTGCGTGTGCGTGTGCGTGTGCGTGTGCGTGTGCGTGCGTGCGTGCGTGCGTGCGTGCGTGCGTGCGTGCATGCGTGCGTGCGTGTGCGTGCATGTGTGTGTGGGCCACTCCTGGCCACAAAGAAGCGGAAAATGGACTCTGTTTCAAACAGTTGTGACAGCTACTGTCCCAGATGATCATTGTGGGGTTATTCATTGCACGTTAAGCAATTTTGGTCAGGAACATTGTATTACTGTTCGGCATGTTGTGCTCGCTTCTATTCCTTTGATGATTTGTCCCTGAAATGTGACTTGAATTGGTTAGAGTGAATGTTGCAATGTGGAGACTGCAGAAGTTGGGGGATTTCATAGAGGATTGTTCACAATGTTCAAGCTCAGTTGTTGGGGTGTACATGTGTGTGTGTGTGTGTGTGTGTGTGTGTGTGTGTGTGTGTGTGTGTGTGTGTGTGTGTGTGTGTGCGTGTGCGTGCGCGTGCGCGTGCACATGTGCATGTGCGCGTGCGTGTGCGTGCATGCTTGTGTGTGCATGAGTGTGTGTGTGTGTGTGTGTGTGTGTGTGTGTGTGTGTGTGTGTGTGTGAGCATGCATGGTTGTCCATCTGTAAAGCCAGAGGTCATAAGTGTGTTGGTTATACAGCTGGTGTAGGTAGCTGCAGAGTGAGAGAAATAAAAAAAAAAACCTAGCCGATGAAAGTGGATAAATAGAATTGTTTTCTCAGGCTGTGCGCAAGACGTCCAGTGTATAAAGAGAGACCCAAAAAAAGGACAAATACAACGTATTTATTTTCTGTGCCGCAGGTGCCTGCTCCCAGCTTATTGGTTTTCGGGTGACTCTCTCACTCTAAAGAGAGCGATTTAGCTCCCTCTCCCCTTCGGAGGCCGAGGGGTGAAGTGGCTAGCTTATTTTAGCGGGGTCCCGCGGTCATGACTCTCGGTGACACATTAATTGTGGAGATTCTGTTGAGAAAGGGAAGGCCAAACGGTGTCATGACTCGTCCCACGGTGTTTGTGGAGCGTTGGAAATTGGTTTCGTTTGGCTGAGTTACCTCTTAGATGTTTATTTACCTATCAGCATGTTTCAAACTGCCACCTTACTCTCTCTCTCCCCTCTGTGTGCGTGTGCACGTGCGTGGACCGTGTGTGCGTGTGCGCCAACCGGCCAGGCTGCTTAACATGAGTGCGGAAAGGGCAGCCATTCCTCCTGAGTGAGAAAGTTTCAGAGACAGAAGGGAAAGAGAGTTGAGTTACCTGATGGCCAGTCATTCTCACTGTCCTCGCCATCCATTATTGACCACCTGCTTCTTTCACGTCGGCCACCAGAACCGGCCCAGGGTCAATCGTGTACCCTCTCAAAATGGCTGACCCCTTTCAGACAAGCTATGGGGATAAATTAAAACAAAAGTAGTCTAATTCTTTTTTTAACAACAACTTATAACAGCCTTTTATACAATTTGTTGTACAATGAGTTGCAAAAACAGCCAATATGCGACATGTAGCACACTTATATATCTGCTTATACATTTTCGCTATATGACTTCGCTAATGTTTGTAGGCCTAATTTCGTGCCCACAAATATAGGGACACCAGAGTTCATGTTGCTAAGTTATACATTGGAAAACGGATTTCCATTGCTAATATTTAATTTCTCTACAGCGGCAGTTGTCCTTTGAACACATGCATATATGTATGTGTCACACATCTTGAATCCAGCAATTGCTCGAGGAGGATAAACAAGATGCACACTGACCAGGGGAAAGAGGACTGCAGTGCAGGAGGATAAACAAGATGCACACTGACCAGGGGAAAGAGGACTGCAGTGCAGGAGGATAAACAAGATGCACACTGACCAGGGGAAAGAGGACTGCAGTGAGGAGGATAAACAAGATGCACACTGACCAGGGGAAAGAGGACTGCAGTGAGGAGGATAAACAAGATGCACACTGACCAGGGGAAAGAGGACTGCAGTGCAGGATGCTGTTGATTTGTTAATATTCATACGAGGCATAAATCATCAAGTCCAATATTATTCCAGACAGCCTCGCCTGGCTTATACCTTTGACACTCCATGTGTGGTTTGTAAGGAGAAGAACCGTGTGTGTGTGTGTGTGTGTGTGTGTGTGTGTGTGTGTGTGTGTGTGTGTGTGTGTGTGTGTGTGTGTGTGTGTGTGTGTGTGTGTGTGTGTGTGTGTGTGTGTGGCTGGCAGTGGAGGGCTATGAGCTCATATATAGTAGTGGCAGAGGTGACCACTGCAAAATAGAAACTGTCATCGGGATAATTTACGGATTTGCAAGTTGTTTCCTTAACACACACACACACACACACACACACGCACACACACATGCGCACACTCGCACACGCGCACACTCTCACTCATCTGTGTATGACTTATTTGTTGATTCCCTGCAGACTCTTCAGAGGACACTAATAGCTGTTCAACTCATCCAATGGCTGAAAGGAGATAAATGTTCCACCACTTTATGTCTATATGGTGACTCTGACAAGCTAGCATTTGGTCTGACACGGGACATTAAAACGACAACGCTGAGCCACAAAACGACAAAGAAAATTGAACTGGAAAGTTGGAAGAAAGATGTTGGTGCAGATAATAGTCTGTACCATATATATATATATATATATATATATAATATGCTCATTGCATGTTTTCTTTCCATCATGTGTTTGGAAAAATGTCGGCAGAGAGGCATCATGGGAGATATACACAGAAGGAGCGAGGTGGCACTGTCATTTCCCTGAGCCTTCATTGGCCTGACCAAGCAGTAGCGTTTTGCTTGGGGATTATTTTTATTTGAACTTGATACACAATTCTAATAATTCAATCTAAAATGATGTAATTAATGATATACTGTGTGGTGTGCACGCGCATGTGTATCATATTTACATGTATTCCTCCTAGTGCACAGATGACCATCGTAGAATGAATGTGCAAAAGTCTGAATCTGAACCCACGAGCAAGCCAAGATGGCAGTATAATTGTTCAGCATTCTGCACCGAAACTAGGGCCCCACACTCATACACATACTTCTATACACACACACACACACATCTACGCCCCAGTGCACACATTGTTCCCAGTCTTTGGCAGGTAGCAGCTTACAAAGTGCCTCCTGCTGCCAAAGGATGTCAGTATATTAGCTGTCTATTAATGAAGTGAGTCTGATGTCTCTCCTTTCTCTTCCTCCTTCTCTTTCTGCTCAAGTCAAGTATCAATAATAAGATTTATATGTCTCCCCCCACGGCCTTGATTCAATTACCCACATCTCTCTCTCCCTCTCCACCCCTGTGTCTCGCTGTCCCTGCATGCTTGGTCTGACCGATATACCGGTCGGGCTCATACATATCGGCCATTATTTTACTTTTTAGATCGGTATATCTGCATTCATGCATGCAGCCGATGTGTTTTTTAAGCCCAAGCCGTTTTTTAAACCACTTTTAACTTGAAATTGTCAATAATTTGGGTACGTCGTCATAGGCACAACGTGTAGCATTGTGACACATTGTGAGCTTAGATCACCTATTTCTGAACATTTAAGAATAGGACTCAAGGGGTAAAAATGAAGTCCCCTTTGTGTGTTTATTTTTTATATCAAAAAGCTATTTGAGTTTATACATTATTTTGCTGATATGTTAAATGTTCTGAATTAGAAACTTTATTCCAATGTATATTTTTCGAATTGTTTAAATATCTGTGAAGCTTTGTAAAAAAAAAGAAAGGAAAAAAAAAACGTCAATATCGTCCATGTATCGTGATACGTATCGTATCGCTGTTAAAATATTTCGTTACACCCCTACTATACCCATCATCCTCCAGACAGGTTACATATGTCTCTCTCCCCATCCCCTCTCCCCCCAAACCTCCAAATCACATCATCCATTCATTCTCTTTTGCTTGAAAAATGCAATGTCTGCCATTTATTGACACGAAGGATGATTTGGGAGTTTTTTACAAAATATCGATCAAGGTCTCTAGTACTCTTCACATTCGGGATCGGCATTGGAGCCACAGATCTTGCAACGGTCGTGCTAGGCTCTACTCCCCCCCCCCCCCCTCCCCCCTCCTCTCTCTCTCTCTGCCTCTCCTCTGCTGTGGATCCGTTTCCAATTGAAGGCAGGTCATGCTTCTTGTTTGTCTTTGTCATGACAGAGTTCCTTAACGAGCGAGTCCCCCCCCCCCCCCCCCGCCCCTCATAATCAGATCTGGACAGAAAGAAGATATGTGGAGGGGGGGAAGGGCGGGGGGGAACCAGGTAAAAACGAGGTCACGAGCAGTTTACCTCCAACTTCTCATTGTCTGCATTTCCTCTCCGTTTTAGGAAAATTAGATTTGCGTTCCCCGCATCATGCCCTCGCGGTTCTGTTCTGCTTCGTAACGTGCGTTTCGTGTCCAATCCGGAGCCCTTTGAAGTTTGAGGGGTCCCTTTCTTTTCTTTCATACGCTCCAATCTCAACTTCTCCTCCCTGCTTTATCTTAGACCCCCCCCCACCCCGCTACACACACAACCCAGACATTGTTCATTACCTGGGGGCAGTGATGGCGGAAAGCAAAAGAATGCCGGCTAATCAAATTGACTCGCCAAGTTCTCTGCCATTGGAGGATGTACTGAACCACTTATGGGTCACACAGGTTAATCGTCAGGGCTTTAGGAAAATGCCCTCCCGATCGGCATGGACTGCGTGGCTTCTTCACAGACCCTAAAGGCGGGCCTCCGTGTGTTTCTCCCGAGTGGCACTCGGGGCGACGTGCCATGACGCGCGCACGCACGGGAAGATAAGCATCCAAGCGCTGCGCTGTACGTCGTGTACATGCCAATTTGTGCCACCGTTTCCTGCTGAAACGGCATGGTGTTTCATGTGAGCTGGTTTTGTAGGGAAAAAAAGATGACTCTAGGCCAGCAAAATGTCAAAAAGGGAGAGGAGCGGGTAAAAGAGCAAGAGAGAGAGATGGAGGGAGAGTGGAAATGGAGAATTCTGTGTATATTCTAACAAAAGCCTTCTAAGCAAATGCAGCCTGGATTGGCCTACACGGTGTGTGTGTGAGAGAGAGAGAGAGAGAGAAAGAGAGAGAGAGGCTGACTCAGACAGAGTGCAATCTGTTCACAATTGGCAAGACCACAGCGTGAACATCTTGAGGCGAGAACCCATCCAGAATAACCAGAGAGCACAGGGCACTGAATGAGCCCTTTCTTATTACCTGTGCAAAGTATGCAAATGTATGCACATATGCATGCACAACGCACGCTCACGCACGCTCACGCACGCTCACGCACACACACGCACACGCTGTTATAGAGACACACAAGGCCACACCGGGCATCATGGCAGTGCAGCTGTTTAAGCAGACAGACAGCCAGAGACATATTAGCTAGTGTGCAGCTATAGCTGTGCAGCAGCAGCTTGGCCCAGTGCACTGCGAGGGCCTGGCCTTGTTATGAGAGGCTGCTTGTCCTCTGTCATGCACTAAGACGTCCACAGGGAACCACGCTATCTGACAGACACCGAGCATCTGTCCCCCTTTTTCCAGCGCGGTCCACATGCAGCCAGCCAGGAGAGGGGGGCAAAACCAAGCCCCGTTTGGCGGCGCTCAACAGCTTTCAATCTATTTTCTGGAATTATTGTGACTCTAAATAAAAGGATTGCGATATTTTTTTTCCTGGAGACATTATGTGTTCGCGCAAATCTTGGGCTCTTCAAAGCAGGATTTCAGCTGTCTTTAAAATACATGTGGGAAAAAAGGACTACTTTGGCATTGTGAAATGCAAGGCTCTCTTAGGCTTTCTTTAAAAAAAATGTAGTGTTCAGATTTACATCGTAGGCATTTGCCAGGCAGTCAGTCCTCTCTGGAGTCAGTAGCCTACAATGAGTAACTTACGAGTGAGTGAGCTTTATATACACTGTGCTCAATGGTAACTTGGCACCTATAGCCTACACTTGGATCAGGCTTTTTATATAGCTGGCATAGTTATCTGTTCTACTGGGACGGGACAGTGTAGAGAGAGAAGACAGTGAGGTGAAGGCAGAAAGGAGGGATTATGGCGACCATAGATCTCTTATCTGGGATTCGATCCCAAGATGCAGTTAAGTGGTTGACACCACAAGAACTGCATGGTTGAGGCAGCGCGTCGCAATGCAAGGAATAAAACATGTGACTTCTCCAGTCAGTATGTGAATGTGTTTACTATAACACAGTAACATTCTTTACTATACTAGATATAATATAGATTTTACAGCCGTTCTTTCTACCACCTATCAGGGAAATGGCGTTCTGCATCCTGGACGCTAAGCAGTCTTCATGTGGAATCCGTCAACTGTCCGGCCCTCATTCAAAATGGTTGTGTTTTACACAGAGCCACAGGAATATTTATGAGCAACCAATGTGCCAGCTATAAATCCATGAATCGCTCCTCTCCGTAGCTCCATCGTAAAGTTGACCAATGTGGAGAGAGTTAAAAAAAGGGGGAAAAAAAGCGGTATTACTTTCTTTTATGGCTGTATCGTTGAATTGGCTCACACTGTTGAACGTCTCGCAAATCATCTGGCATATCTATTGTAGTCTCTAGTAACGGACTCTTTTTTTGGACTCTTATGTTCAAGTTTATGTATTATCTTTCACCTACAACAAGTATTTCATTTGTAATTTAGATAAACTGTCTGACGAAACAGAGGCTAACTCGTTTAAGGAACAGTGTAGCTGTTTGGTTACAAGATACAAGTGTGTGCATTTTGGTCCATTGTGATAGGTGTGTATGGTGTCCTGGCCCTCTTGACCTTTCAATGGTATACCTCTCACTAGCCTCCTGCCTTAGGGCTGTCTGTGCGCGCGTGTGTGTGCGCGTGCGTGTGTGTGTGTGTGTGTGTGTGTGTGTGTGTGTGTGTGTGTGTGTGTGTGTGTGTGTGTGTGTGTGTGTGTGTGTGTGTGTGTGTGTGTGTGTGTGTGTGTGTGTGTGTGCGTTGTGCGCGTTGTGCGTGTGTGTGGGGCCTGGGCAGGAGTCAGGAAGTGAAGGG
>NW_027637348.1:65146-70146 GCF_951216825.1 Electrona antarctica | reverse complement strand
AGGAATGCTAGTTGGGGTTGGTTAAGGGCAGGCCCATGGTAGCTAGTCCGAGCTGGCTGGAAGTGGAGAATGCAACAATGTTCTTTGCACAGGTAGAATGTGAAACCTCACATTTTTACTGGAATGCAGCTTACAAATTATTAAGTTACAGTAATGGACGCCCCGCCCCCCCAACAACAAAACAAATGGACACCCTCCTTTCTCTCTCTCCGTCCATCCTCCTTGTCATTCTCCTCAGTCTCCTCTCACTCCATTTCTCTCCAGTTCTCCTCACCCATGTTCCTCTAGTACCTCTTTTCTTACCCCCATCATTTAGTCCATCCTTGACACCAACACATGGACGAGTCCCCCTGTGAAAGGACCGGGGGTGGGGGGTGGGGGGGGGGGGAGAGAAAATAAATCCCCGACAAGATAGAGATAATAGCCCGTGTGTCCCATCGTCCCTGGGGTGCTAATCAGAGAGCATCGTGGGAAAAGCGCGGGGGAACGAGGAGAGAGAGGGGTGGTGGCGGTGGGTCGCTTGGTCGGATGGTTGCTTGGTTGGTTGGTTAGGAAGGGAAAAAACCATGCAGGCCTCCATTGTCCACCGAGAGATTAAAGCCCCCCCCCCACCCGAAAAAGACGGCATTGTGCAGCGATGGGGATAAATCGTCCTCCACCCGTCACTCAGGGGGGACCTTGAATTCAATCCCCCCCCCCCCACAACCCCTCCTCAAAAAAGGGGAGAGAGGCTTATCTCCTGTTCAATAGCTTGTTGCGCTACAAGCCAAGCCAGGAATGCAGCGAGTTGTATCCCTGACACCAGCTCACAGGAGTTAAAAAGGAATTAGTAGGACGGGAAGGGGGGGACAGAAGGGGAGAGAGAGGGAGCGAGAGGGAGAGAGGAAACGACGTCTGAATCGCGACCTCTGTTTTGTGCGAGGATGTGCGCTGGGAGGCTGATTGAGGCAGTGATAAAGGCTTGACGGAGCCAAGAGAGGACTTGAGTCCACGATTGATTGACTGCTGGCGGTCGCTGGAGGTGGGAGGGGTGACGACGCGGCCATGACGGGGAGAAGAATGGCACCGTGCACACGTTCTCTGGCCTCCTCTGGAGGCTATACGAGCAGCATGGAAAACTGCTGCTCTGTCAAAGGACGGGCGGACAGGCAGGCAGGCAGGCAGACAGACAGACACACACAGACGAGAAGTTGGAAGAAGAGAGAAGTTGGAGACATCACTAGGGAGATGCTGGCATGAGATCTATATGGCAACATCTCTCTCTCTGACTCTCTCTCTCTCTCTCTCTCTCTCTCTCTCTCTCTCTCTCTCTCTCTCTCTCTCTAGCTATAGGCGGCCATCACACCTACATCATCACCGTCCTATAGCACATCCGATCTATGCCCATATATGGAGATCTCTGTATCCGTCAGTTATTTTCCCTTTCATGCTCACATATGTTGATGTCATCAGCATACAGTATGTGCACGCCTCCTTTTGTGCCCATACATGGTGCTGACTCATTTGTTTGCGCCTGATGCCATGACGACGCATTGAGGTTAGACAACACACTCCATATTTGGGCGTAGTTGCATCATGGGAATTCCTTATGTTATGGCTGAGTCATAGTGACATGAGTGTGACGACGTGGTCGTCTTCCGAGTTCTTTTAATTGCAACTTTATTTTACCAGGAATACTCCCAATGGTTTTTATTGAGGTTCTGACCGTTCACATTTCTTCAGCTGTAGTATACAATCTGTGTAGAACCATGAAGCACCACAATATACAGACATTACGGCAGACAACAAAAAAAAATAAAAAAAATAAAGTAAGATCAAATGGACGCACACAAGTACACGACCGGATATTCCAAGTTCCAAGTCATTTTTCGTTTTTCACATATACTGTTCAATAGGTATACGTTGAAGCTCAGTCTAGAGGGCTCCACTGCATCCTAGACTGGCCATACCCTTGTGAATCCCTCCGTGTTATCACAGAGGATGCAAGTCAGTTTTGCCAGAGGTACCACTGTACCAGACTCATTAGCTCCTTATACCAATCATCCAGTGTATAGGAATGTCCTTATATGAATCCAAAGCTTGAGTATTGTCTTTCCTGCTATATATGAGTATTCCGATCAATTTATCGTTGTGTCTGTCCCTTGCACTATGGATACCTTAGCTGCCAGTACACACTGGAGAGGTGACACGTCCAAATGATATCCAATCAAGGTATCCAGCTCGTTCACCTCATTCCAAAACACTTCTTTGTGCATTTCGTACGCATGTACGCACCAATGTCTGTGCCACATATATGCTTAAAGACAAGCAGGCCTAAAAAAAAGCCACTTGGCAGCATTCAGTAAGTGGACATAAGATGTCTCTCTGTGTTTCTCTCTCTGTTGTCTCTTCTTCCCGTCCAGGGGGTCATTAGTTGCTAAGCCTCCCTTCTCCGCAGCATTTGGAGATGTGCCGCCCCAACACATATTCAATGCACATCCTCTGGTCCTAAGAAAAGGGACACTGGGACAGACACACACAGAGAGAGAGAGAGAGAGAGAGAGAGAAAAAGGAGGCTTGGCAAATAAAAGGGACTAGTGGTGCAGACTTGGGTCCACAGTCTCGTCCAAAAACACTAAACAAAACAAGCCCCTGCATCTCCATTTTTCAAGCTTTTCTCCGTCTTTCACCCCCCCCCCCCCCCACCCCCCGCTCCATTGGAGCAATGTATCTCTAAGAAGAGATTCCAAAAGAGAGCGGCGAGAAAGAAAAAAAACAGTGACACAGAGAGAGAGAGAGAGAGATATCGAAGCGACGGTGAAGTGAAAACGGCCCCCGGTTCCCTCACCTTGTTGCCAAACAAAAAAGAGGATTCTTTCCGCGTCGCCTCCGATTTCCCCATGTGTTGTTTATGCCCCCATTCCCTTTAGCCTTCTTTCACAATGTAGCCCCCCCCCCCCCACCCCTGCGTTGTCGTTCCCCCCCCCCCCCCCCCCCCCCCCCCCCCAAACCACCACCACCCGTCCCGCTGCAACTTGGCTCCACTTAACAAGGGGGCTTACACCTGCTTACAGGATTAAATTAATTAGCACGAAACGGGGGATGGTGTGGGGAGGGGGTGGCAGAGGGGTGGACGACGGAGACGGGGCGGGCGGGCGGGCGGGAGGGAAGAAGGGGGTCACCGGGGAGAGGGAGAGGGGGGAGAGAGAGAAAGTACAGCAGGAAGAAGGCACAATTTAGAGAAAATAAAACAAAGGCCAGCTTGGCGGGGGGTGGGGGGTGGGGGGGGTCGGAGGGCTCATGGCTCGCTTTCAGCAGAGGAAGCAGGGACAGCCAAAGGGGGTATAGTGGGGGGTGGGGGGGGTAACAAACGGTCTCTACTCTGTGGTGTTTGGGTGTGCGGGGTCACGGGTCACATCCACTATTGTGGGGACACCGTCTGGGCAATAGAGACTAGTTCCTGGTTGGCCCTCCTCTCTGCTGCTATTGGCTGGGATTGAATGGAATAGCAATACATAGACCAGTGATTATTAACCTTTTTAATTTCAAGAGCAGCCCTTTCATACAATAAAAATAATAAAACAAATTCCGGGATCCAAATCTCGACGGTAAAACCTCTTTAACTCTCACACTCATGGCGTTCCATGGTGTTGGCATGGGACTGGGCGTGACCAAAACGTCAAAGCTTTGACGTGGCGCGGGGGTATACTCTTCTTCACCTCATTGTACGACGTCCCGATAACCTCGCCCATGCATCCTGGACTCTGCAAGCCTTAGTTTGCACACTATATGTTTGTCACCTGTGCTGTGTTTGCTTTGCTGGAGTCCCTCAGACCCACTTTCTCACATTTTCACCCGACACTATACTATACGCTTGCACCAGAAAAGGGAAGCTATAGGATTCAAGTGATCAAGTTCACGTACTTCACATACTTACTCATGTGTGAGTCACACATGTGTGAGTCACACACGCATACACGTCACATACAGTATACTTACTCATGTGTGAGTCACACATGTGTGAGTCACACACGCATACACGTGTATACAGTATACAGCAACTACTGTTCTCTCTATTACCAGAATCAATGGTGGTTTCAAATTGTGTATACTGTTTGTGTTGACAAGATGCTTTCATTAATTAGTGTACTTGTATTTGGGAACTCTGTTTCTCTGTGGTATTACGCGCACACGCACACACGCACGCACACACGCACACACACACACACACACACACACACACACACACACACACACACACACACCGCCTAGCCAGTGATGGACGTGATGTGGTTCTAGTCATTGCGTGGCAGCGATCACTTCAATCCCTTCCATATGACAGTGATTAGGCAGGACGCACACAATGCCTGCAGAACGCTGCTCGCACGTACGCACACGCACGTACGTACGCACGTACGTACGCACACACACACGCTCACATGGACGGCTTCCATGAAACACTCAGCCTGTTTTCCCCCACAAACCACAGCTTAGCACATTCCGTATATCTGTATTAGCAAACAGCGAGGCTAATTGCGTGCCGTTATTAGCGTTCCCAGTATAGTAGCCTGCACTTCCCCTTGGTGTGTGTTGGAGTGGCTTATTGACAGGTGGACGTTTGTTGCATGGTTTGTGACGTGTGGGTTTGTGCCCAGACCCAGAGAGAGGAGGGGGAGGTGGGTTGGATGACTATCCTCCTGTGACTGAAAGTGAATTGGCTCCAGGGCCGCAGCTATATCTTACATTTTTATTAGTGATTGTTCTATTGATAACCTTTTCAGAGTCATGGTTTTGTTTTGTTTTGTATTTTTGTTTTTTACATATCAACGAATCAGTGCGAAACGATTCCAATGGGTTTCATTTTTTTATTTTTTATAACGTTTTGTTTGTGGCTTTCGCCTTTATTTGATATATTTTTATAGAGGGACAGACAGTATAGGCTGACAGGAAATGGGGGAGAGAGATGGGTTTGTGACATGCAGTAAAGCCGTCGGGATCGTGAGTCGAGCCCGTGGCACACT